>NC_071395.1:56723406-56884684 GCF_022682495.2 Desmodus rotundus
CAGTGACAGACAGGCAGCCATCCAGGACTGACTTCAGTCCCCAACCCTTGGGAACAGGGAGACCCTGGAGACCACCAGAAGGGGTCAGGTCTTCAGTGGTGGTAATTTGGAAATTGAGTCAACATGGGAGTAGGGGGGGGTCTGACACTGCGAGAAGGACTCCTAATGGGGCACTCAGAGTCTGTGTGAGTCTCCTGTAGCTAGAGTAACAAATCATCACAAAGGTTGTAGCTTAACTAACACACAATTATTATCTGATGGTTCTGGAGATCAGAGGTCCAACATGGGTCTCACTGAGCTAGAATCAAGGTGTCTGAAGAGCTATGGTCCTTCTGGAAGCACTGGGGAGAATATTTCTGTGCTTCTTCCTGCTTCTAGAGGCTGCCTGCAGGCCTTGGCTCGCAGTCCCGTCTTCTACCTTCAGAGTCAGCAGTGTAGCATCTTCAGTCTCTGACCCTCCCACCTCCCTGTGATGACACTGGGCCCACCTGGGTAATCCAGGAACATCTTCCCCTCTCCAGATCCTTAACTTAATCAGACCTGCAAAGTTCCTTTTGCCATGTAAGGCCACATAGTCACAGGTCCCAGGGGTTAGGACATGTGGGCACTACTGCATAGCTATTATTCCACCTATCACAGAGCTCAGGGCCAGGATCCAGCTTTCACGCCTGGCTGTATTGGCCCCAGGGTCTGAAAAAGGCCAGTGTGGCAAGGACCAGCAGACTGGCTAGAGCAGAGCAGTAGGGACAAGGAGATCCTTGGGGAGGCACCTGGATCCAGGCCCATCAGCCTCTTCCATCCTACCTCCTTGTCGCTTAAGTCCTGGAGAGGAGGGGAGGAGGCAAGGAGCTCCTTCTCTCTCCCTCAGGTCTGAGTTCTGGGCTTTCCTAGGGCCCTCCCCCAGATGCCCCACACTGAACTGGCTAGCTTAGAAACAGCTCCCACTCCCCATCCCCATTCACCAATCCATGGCCTCCCGTGATTCCCCTGACCCTGGCCATTTTACTTCTGGAAATCCCCCTGGAGTCCCTTCTTTCACTTGTATCTATAACCCTCACCCCTATCAGGCCCCAGCTGCTCCCCCTAACCACTCATTTTCAATCTGACTATGTCTCATTTTACATCTGGTTGTACCTCTCCAGAAAAAGCTTTTGAGGGCTTTTAGTCACTGACCTCACCCTATTGTCCTCTCCTCATCACCTCCAGACCCTAACTGTGCTTAATCCCTACCCATTCATCTCTCTCAAGTCACCCCCTCCCCCAGGAGCATGCTTATGGATGGGGCTGGGAAGGACCAGGAGGACATGCAGAAGCCAAGCAGCAGTCCAACTGTAGACAGTCCAGCCTGTACCCCTTCCCTCAGGCTGACCCCTTCCTGCAGTTTCCCCACTTTGCCCATGCAGTACCTCCCACCTGAAATGTCTCTCTGGCCCTGGGCCACCCCATCCTTTTTGGAGGGCCTCTTCCTCCATTTCACCAAGGATCTGCCACCTGTCTCTATTCCATGAGGAGTCTCCCTGTTACTATTCATACAAATGGCTGCCCTGTTCTGAGTGGCCCCAGGTACAAGGCATGTGCTACAGAACAGTTCCTAGTGACAACAACTGAAACCAGTTACTTTGTTTTCCTTTTCTGATGTGCAAAAGAACTCTTGGAAGAGGGGTAGAGAATGAGTGCACGTGGAGGGTGGGCAGAGGTGGAGATGGGGGGCTCTTTGGAAGGGACTGAGGGATTTGAAGAGAAAAAATAATGGGGTGGGGTGGGAAGTAAGCAGCAAATGCAAGGCCAGAAGTGTAGTTGGAGGGACAGGTTCTTCCACACTTGCGACCAAGGACTCTGTCCTCTCTACCTTCCTGTGTGTGGAAATCAAATGTCAGTGATGTGAAGCAACTTGCCTAGGGGCCCCAAAGTCCAGAAAACCAGGACTTACCCCACCTTCCTGGGATCTGCTTCAGGGAGAGGCTTATTGTTCAAAGATGACGCCAGATCACACGGGTTAGCCAGCACTCTGGAAACCCCACCCCTTCAACTGATGACAGCTGAACCTTGAGTCCCTGGTGTGCCTCATGTGCACAGAAGACCTCTGCCTGATCCGGGATTGTCCTCCATTCACCATTCACCTATGATTTGGGACCCTGTGCACTACTCATCCGGGTCACTTTCTGTTACAGCCACTATGAGAGAGCCCAGCACCTTCCCCTGTTTGCCTCTCCTATGTGGGCACCGCAGCAGAACCTGGGGCTGCGCCATATTCCAAGCTGCCTGACGCCTGCATCCCACCAAACTGCAGACTTTTTTTTTTCAATCTTAAATTTATTGAGACTTGTTTTGTGTCTTAACATGTGGTCTATCCTAGAAAATGTTCCATGTGCACTTGAAAAGAATATATATTCTGCTGTATTGGGGTGAAACGCTCTGAAGATGTCAACTAAATCCATCTGATCTAGTGTGTCATTGAAGGCTGCTGTTTCCTTGTTGACTTTCTGTCAATGGGGTGGTAAAATCCCCTACTATGACTCCAAACTGCACGCCTCCCTGCTGCTTTCCATGCCTCCCAGCCTCCAGAATGGTCTCCAAGGCCCCCAAAGTTGGGATCAGCCTCTGCGCGCCCCTGGCCCCATGAACCACGAACTGGACCGGTATGGCCTGTGAACTGGGACAGGTCCCTAGACCCGGGGTGCAGGAGGTGGCCTTGGAGGTCAGAAGTGGTGTCCCGGCCTCCTCTGCAACCCCCGGCCTACAGAGAAACAGGGCTTCCCAGTAGTGTTGGCAGATGCGCGGGTCTGAACCAGGCCAGAAGAAGGCACTCCGGAGGGAGCGAGGGGTGGGGAACATGTGGAGAGCGCAGGTGAGGTGGGGACCTGATTGAATGCACAATGTACAGTGGCTATGTTCACAGCCAGAGGTTCAGGCAAGATATCTGCGGCTGGATTGCGGGCCGAGCGCGCCTTGGGGCGGGGCCCGGGGCCCCGGGGCGGGTCGGGGCTGAGGTGGGGCCGGGAGCGGGGACTGAATGCGGCCTGTTGCGGGGAGGGAGCCGAGCGCCACCAGACCCGGCTAATCCCAGGACCCTGCCTCCAGCCGCTGCCCCCAGCCCCGCCCTTCCAGGCCCCGCCCCCGCCCCCGCCCCAGCCTGAGCGGAGCTGGGTACTGATTGTGACTACCCGGCGCTCGCTGCGTGTGGTTCTTTTATTGGCGCCCATACCCCCACCTCCGTCGACCTCCGGTGCACTCGGTCACCCGCTCCCCTCAGGTAAGCCAGTCTCCCCGCGCCCAGAACACCGCCGCCGAAACGCCACCCTTGCGGCCAGCTCCCGCCTCTCCTCCGCAGCCATGGCGGCCCCAGCCGGGCCTCCACACGCAGCTGCTCCGTCCCCCATCTCCACGCCCAGGACGTCATCTCTGGCCTTTCCCTCTGGTCCAGGCCCGGGCTGCCTCCTCGAGAGATCCCCGCTCCCCGGAGAGCCCCGGCGCCGTGCGGGAGGCACTGGGGGCATGCCTGGCATTGTGACCCTGGGGAATCCGGCCGTGTGCACGAGGGGAGCGCCACGGGAGTGTCGGCCCGTCACCAGCAAATCCGTACGGAGCGCCTACTGCTGGGTGCCACCGACGTGCCAGACCTGGGGATGCAGCCGGGGCCCCGAACGCAGAGCCCGCAGTAGCGCAGCCTTGACGGCTAGGAACCGCGTAAGCAGAAACAGATCATTCCAGCCCTTACTAAGTGCAGGGAAGACGACGCATCAGGGCAGTGGGGTAAGTTAGGTCAGGGAAGGCTTCTTGGAGAAAATATCATCCGGGTCTGAGTGGCCAGACAGCGAGGGCTTTTTAGGCCCAGAAAACAGCAAGATTCCGAGGCAGGGCCCACAGCCTGGTGGGTTTGCTGAGCAGAAAAGAGGCCAGCGTGGCTGAAGCGAGGGGGGATTGAAGGTGTCGGGAGAGGTTGGCCCGGGCCTCGAAGATGGATGGCTAGGAGTGTGTGGTTTCCGTTCTCAAGCCTGTGGGAACCACAGGAGGCTTAGAACAAAGTGTGAGAGGGAGTCCCATTGGATCTTAAGAGTATCCAGCAGCTGCTATGGGAAGAAGAGATGGGAAAAGGCTGCTGCTTTGGACTCTACTCCCGGGGACGGTGGACACTAGGTGGACTGAGTGTTCACTTTAGTAGAACATCATCTGTGTCTCCTGCTTGCAGCAGTGGGGCATGAAGGAAAGTATCCAGAGGAGATTGCTGGCATGGGCAGCTGGGAGTGTGGAGGGGCCTTTTATGGCCAGGATGGGGAAACTGAGGGAGAAACATGTCTAGGGTGTGGAGCTTGTGGCTGAGTCTGACTTGCAAAATCTGTGAAATGCCACCTGATGGGCAAGCCCAGGCAAGGCCCCAGCTGGAGCCCCCGCTGGCCCCACTGAGGCAGGCTGGATCTGTTGCGTGGGGCCGTTGCAGAATTAGAAATTCTGGAGCACGGGCTGTGGCATCCCCAGCCTCAACTCAAGAGCAGCTGCTGTGAATAAACTGGGAAGTGCCTGGACCCTCACTCACACACCTAGGCCCCACAGGCCTAGCCAGGCTGTAGGGAGGAAGCTATCGGACCTCCTTTGCCTGCCCTCCAAGCTCACCTGCTCCCAGCAAAGATGTCTGGAGGGAAGAGGCAGTGGAAATAAGCTGGGAGCCTTAGTCCTGCAACTGGCCTTTTGGGCCCAGGGAAAGTTTTCTGAGCCTAAGTTTTCTCATCTGTAAAATGGGTGAGCAATTCCTATCACTGGGAGTGTTGATGGGGTCAGAGGAAGCCTTGGCTAGGAAAGGGCCATCCCAGTAGCAGCCTCATGGCTGGCGGGGAGGGGAGGCCTCCAGTGCCAGTGGGGGTTCACAGCCCCATGAGCCTCCATTTCTTGTTCTGAGAAATGGATGTGAGGGTGCATAACTGCACCCTCCTCCAGAAGACCCAGGGCCATCTGTAGATTGGCTGAGTCAGGCTCGCAAAGTGTTTCTGGTTAGCCCAGAGCCTGGCATGGAGTGAACACTGGCACAGGAGCCACTGGGATGACTGTAGTTGGTGGGGGCCAGGCCTGGGTTCACTCCTCTCACCTCCTACTACCCCTAGGACACCCACAGGAAAGCAGATGTGGGAGGGGAAGGCACAGTCCTTTCTTATCTGGGCACTGCAGGCTGCCCACTTTCCGGCTATGGTTGTGGCTGTGGCTGTCTGGATGTTGCAGCTGACCAGGTCCTGCCAGTTTGAGTTGTTCACTGCCCTGAGGTTAGTGACTTCACCTCCTCCTCCTGTGCTTCAGTTTCTTCCCTGCAAAATGGGAATAATAGCAATCATCACCTCAAAGGTGGGCACAGTGCCCAGCTAGTAATAAGCATCCGGTAAAATGGAGGATGCTTGCGGGAGGGAGCCAGAGGAGTGACCTGATTCAGCCTGGGGAGGGGTCAGGAGAGGCTTCTTGGAGGAGGTGGCTGTTGGACTCATTAGTAAGGATGATTAAGAGATAATAGGCAGGGGGGTGGGGGTGGGAAGAAGAAGAGTTAATGGGCAGAGAGACCAGTGAGCTAGGATGTAGAGGGAAGAAACTGCCCTCCACATGGATTTGGGCACATGGAGTGTACCGGCAGGAACCAGCATAGAGGCAGGTGCACTACCGTGGTCCAGATCAGGGTGGGGCTGGAGCAGGGGAAGGCATGGCTGTGTGAGAAGTGGGTGGGTCCTGGGTAGACTTCCAGTTGAATGGGATGCAGAAACTGCTGATTGGGGAGCGTGTTCACTTACAAGTCAGCAACCTGTTTCCAGCATCTGGAAATAGTGGCACCACTGGAGGCCCAGGTGGTGGTGAGGTGAGGCTAGGTGCTGGGCAAGCTTTAGAGAAGCAAGCCTGGAGCTTGGGAGACATACTCACCTTGGGTGTGAGGATGGGGTTTGGAGAGAGGGTGGAAGGAAACCAAGAGTGAGTGACATGCCAGATGCTAGGGGAGCAAGGGCTTCAAAAAGGAGGAATACGTCAGCCAAGTAACTCAACCCCCTGCTTCTGATCCCTCCCTTTGGCTGCCCTTTCTGCCCCCATCTGCCCCCCAAGTCTTTCAGAATGGACTTTTCACGGCCACCCTTGAATCTGCACCTCAAACCCAACCTGGCTCTGACCTCAGTTGAAGGCAAATAGGAGGCCTTTCTCCTCCCTCAATCTTGACTTTGTACCTTTCTTAATAGTGTACCCTCACACCAGTTCCCCACAATGAACCAGCAGGAGTCTGGCTTTCCTCCCACCCCGTCCTGGGCTTTCAAAACTGTATTTTGCCCAGAGGTCCCACAACTGTGTATGGAGGAGGGGTCAGGCCCCTGCCAACCATGCCCTCAGGACCCCCTCTGCCTGGCTCTGTCTCCCTTCCGTCCCTGCCTGTCATTCATTCATTCAGCATATTCTTAGGAAGTGCCTGCTCTGGGAGACAGTGAGGACTAGCAATGAACAAGATAAAATCCACCCCTTCCCCTGGAGCTGATGTTCTGGGAGCAGGGAGCAGGAAGATGATGAGGTGATGAGACCCAAAGAATGAAAAGGACCCGGCCAGACTGGGGGGTGGGCGGGCATCTGGAGGAAGAACATTCAGGCAGAGGATCTGCTCCTGAGGCAGGGCTGGGCCTGGCATGTTGGAGGTAGAGTAAGGGGGCTGGTGTAGCTAGAGCAGAGTGAACAAGGGGGAGAGTAGAAGGAAGGGCAGATGAAGAGACCATGGCTCTCAGGGCCCCTAGCGCAACAGCAGCGGACCCTGGGAGGGTCCTTGCCTCAGGACTGCTTTGTGGTTTGTGGGGGAGGGGAGATTGCTTTGGTACTTTGTCCCCTGTGTGCATTGGTCATTCTGCCTTGAAGTTCTGGAACCCTGAAGGCAAACCAGGCTGGCAGGAGAAGGGAAGACCACCCTTTTCCCCCTGTACTGGGTGGGTGCTCAGCTGACCTGGGAGACCTCCTGGAGGGACTGGAGGGAGTGGAGGAGAGTAGCCAGGGAGAGCACAGTGATGGGGATATGGGGGTGGGGAGCACAGTGGCACTCCAGGCAGGTTGGCCAGGGCACAGAGCTGGGTGTTGTGGCTGGATGCTCTCAGCAAAGTGATAGGAGCCCTAAGGAACACAGGGGCCTGGCTGGGCCTTCAGGACAGGCAGCAAAAACCTAGGCAGGCGTGTTTTGAGGATGGCCCTGCCACCAGCCGACTGTCACTCCCTTTCCAGGTTGAGGAGAAAAGTATTGGACCCCCTCCACATACCCTGTGAGGACAAGGGTCTGGTCACCCTCCACACCCCCACCACTGGCCCAGGTACACCCCAAACCCCTCTGGCTTCAGAGACTTCGGACACTTGGACCCTGGAACCTTAATCAGAGGTGCTGCTGAGCTAGGAACACCCTGTCCTCCCACCCATCACCCTCCAAAATGGGATTGGGTGCACCTATGGGCAACCCCCTTAGGCCCTGGCTCAGCTATGGCCATGATCCTGGTAGGCACCATGGGACCACAGTTGAAGCAAGGGAGTCAGACTAAACTATTTGGAGATGGTAGGAGACAAGGACCTTGAGTGACAGGAGAGAGCAGGCAGCACAGACTCTGGGCATGTCTGCCTCTGGGTCTCATTTCTCCATCTGAGATATTGGTTAGATGTTGGCTGTCACCACCCTGCCCCACCTCTTCCCACTCCCCTGTTTGTTCCAGCCCCAGAGGCCTCGTTTCTGTGCCTCAAACCCCCACACATGGCCCTGCCTCAGGGCCTTTGCACAGGCTGTTCTCTCTGCCTAGAGTGCTCTATCCCCATGGCTTCCCCCCGGCCTCTTTTGCTCAAATATCACCTTGTCAGAGAGGCCTTCCTCTAAAATTGCAGCCTTCATTCCTTGACTCCTGATCTCTTTTCCTTCCTTGTTTTTCTCAACGACCTGACATCATGAAACAAATTAATAAAATACATGGTATTTGCCACCTCCCACTGCCACCCTCATGGAGTTAAGGTTCTGGATAGGGTGGGAATCCTGTGCTAGTGTGTGCCCTGCTAGGATCCCAGTGTGTAGCCCAGCGCCTGGCACACAGTAAGCACCCAATAAATGTTTGTGAAAGGATGACATTCGTCCCAGGTACTTCTGGCTACAGCCTGAGAGGCTTGGCTTGGAAGGGGAGAGAAAGTGTTGGGGAGGGAACAGAGAGTATCAGGCTCTGGAGAAAAGTGAGTTTAGGTTCAAATCCCAGCTCTCCACTTCCTACTCCGTGCCTCAGTTTCCCCAGCTGCAAAATATGCACGGCAGAAATACCTGGCACTAGCTGCTGTAGCTTCCTGGGGGCTTAGCTGGAGACTAGAAGGAGTTGGGGGCAAGTCAGACCCTGAAACAGGACACTTAGCACATCCCCACATATTCTTAGAATTTTCAAGAAATGCATTGAGCCCTGGCCAGTGTGGCTCAATTGGTTGGGCATCATCTTGCAAAGTGAAAGGTCGCCCTGTTCTTGGTTAGAGCACATGTCTGGATTGTTGCAGGTTGCGTACCCCATCGGGGCGCATGTGAAAGGCAACATATCAGTGCTTCTCTCTCACATTGGTGTTTCTCTCCCTCTCTTCCTCCCTTCCCTTCTCTCTAAAAATAAATGAATAAATACAACCTTTAACAAATTTTTTTAATAAAAAAGAAATGCATTGCGTAAGGGGAGTTACTTTACTTTAGGTGGTCGGAGCCTCCATGTATTTTTTGAATCCTTTGGTTTTGGATGTAAAGAAAACTTTTTTCATAGAGAGTTTGCCAAGGCAAATGCCATGACCCTTTAGGCTGTGGGATTGCAGAAGCATTTTCCAAAGAGCCAATTTCTTTTTTGTTTGTTTGTTTAATTTATTGATTTTTTTTAGAGGGAGAGAGAGAGAGACATTGATCTGTTGTTCCACACATTTATGCACTCATTGATCGATTTTCATATGTGCCCTGACCAGGGATTGAACCTGCAACCTAGGTGTATCAGGGCTATGATGCTCTAACCTGGCAAGCCACTTGGCCAGGGCCCAAATGGCTAATTTGTAACAATAAGTCCAGTTTCCCCTCCAAGTGCCAAGTGCCATGTTTTCTCAGGTATTAAGAGCCTCTGGACAGCAGGTTATAAGGCAGTTCTTAGAGAAGGTGCCTGGCTCTCCACGCATGTGCTTCCATAATGCAGTTCTTCTGTCGCCAAAGCAGCGATTCAGGATTTTGAAACCGTCGCCTTTTTCATACCACAAAATTCACATGACTCCGCAGAAATATTGAGATTGGTGGGACAGAATGTGTTTATTCGATCTAAGAGCCTGTTGAAATAATACAGGGAGCAAGACCTCTGCCTTGCAGCCTGAGTTGTTCCTAGATTCGAGGCTGGCTCTGAGGGTTAAGGGTTTCCAGAACATTCTCCAGGGCACAGCAAGCGTATTGATGCAGTGAAGCAGATGCTTGCCATGATTTCTACACTGAGACAGGGGTGAGCAAGGGCTGGAACTGTTCACCTGTTTCAGCCTTGGACCTTATTCATCCAGGACCCGAGTGAGCAGAGCCAACTGAAATTTTAGAAGTAGGTGAAGTCCAAAAAGTAGAGGAGTCACTTGGCCAAGAATGAATGTAGTGTTTTCACTGTGTTTTATGGACACTGTCTGCACAGGACGCTGAAGCTGGCTTTCTCTTTTGGGGGATGGAGGGCAGCCTAAAAATAAATGTACTTAAGGAAGAAAAGTGAGCCTTTTGAAGGAGACTGGCGGGTGTGTCATCGTGCAGGTGGGACAGGGATGGGGAGGCTCAAGGCTGGAGCTCAGTTGTTTCCGGAGGCCTGGGTGTCCATGGCCAGAATCAGGGTCTCAGCATAGCCTTTCTTTCAGCCATCTTTTGGTGGCGAGCTTCTGGGCACCTGTCCCATGCCAGGTGCTGGGAACATGGAGGGGTCAGGCCCCATCACCAGGCTACTGGGGAGGAGACAAATGTTGCCCCAAAAATTTCTGAGAAAAGGGTAGGGTAGGAGAATCCAAGGGAAGGATCCTGACCTAGTGTATGGACACATGGCAGTCTTCCTGGAGAAACTGTCTGGAGAACAGTGTTGAAGAACCAGAGGGGTCTGGCAGGCAGAAAGGGAGGGCATGGCTGGTGGGGGAGAATACGGGGACAGAGGTATGTTCAAAGGCCTGAGGGTATGCCTGGGTGCATGATGGCGAGGTGGGGGGAAGCACTTGTAGGCTTTCAAGCTGAGGGTCTGGTGTGCATGGATGCTGACGGAGGAAGTGGCCAAGGCAAAATCCACAGGCAGGGGGACCAGGGCAGAGGCCACAATAATTGAGATGGAGAGATGAGGCCACAGTGGAGGGAATCAGCAGAGAAGGGGCTCCTTCAACAGTGACTGGGGAGATGGGTGTCATTGCAGGACTTGATGAGTAGCTAGGTGTCCGGGGGTGTGGAGGGGCCTGGGATGACTCCCAGGTTCCCGTCCCCAGACACAGGATGGACAGTAGGGTCTTGGCCAAGAAGCCTCGGGAGAACAAAAGCGTTTCCTGTGGGTGGAGGACAACTTGAATGTGAACGGCAAAAGTACCCACATGGCTTTTTTTTTTTTTCAAATTTCATTTCATTTTTTGGTTATTTTTTATTTCTTTATTTTTAATATATTTATTGATTATGCTATTACAGTTGCCCCATTCCCCCCCCCCCACTCCACTCCACTCCATCCTGCCCACACCCTCCCTCCCACATTCCTCCCCTATAGTTCATGTCCATGGGTCATACTTATAAGTTCTTTGGCTTCTACATTTCCTACACTATTCTTACCCTCCCCCTGTCTATTTTCCACCTATCATTTATGCTACTTATTCTCTGTACCTTTCCCCCCTCTCTGCCTCCCACTCCCCTGTTGATAACCCTCCATGTGAGCTCCATTTCTGTGGTTCTGTTCCTGTTCTAGTTGTTTGCTTTTGTTTTTGTTTTAGGTGTGGTTGTTAATAACTGTGAGTTTGCTGTCATTCTTACTGTTCATATTTTTTATCTTCTTTTTCTTAGATAAGTCCCTTTAACATTTCATATAATAATGGCTTCGTGATGATGAACTCCTTTAACTTGACCTTATCTGAGAAGCACTTTATCTTCCCTTCCATTCTAAATGATAGCTTTGCTGGATAGAGCAATCTTGGATGTAGGTCCTTGCCTTTCATGACTTGGAATACTTCTTGCCAGCCCCTTCTTGCCTGTAAGGTCTTTTTTGAGAAATCAGCTGACAGTCTTATGGGAACTCCTTTGTAGGTAACTGTGTCCTTTTCTCTTGCTGCTTGTAAGATTCTCTCCTTATTTTTAATCTTGGGTAATGTAATTATGGTGTGCCTTGGTGTGTTCCTCCTTGGGTCCCACTTCTTTGGGACTCTCTGAGCTTCCTGGACTTCCTGGAAGTCTATTTCCTTGGCCAGATTAGGGAAGTTCTCCTTCATTATTTGTTCAAATAAGTTTTCAATTTTTTGTTCTTCCTCTTCTTCTGGCACCCCTATAATTAGGATGTTGGATCGTTTAAAGATGTCCTGGAGGTTCCAAAGCCTCTCCTCATTTTTCCAAATTCTTGTTTCTTCATTCTTTTCTGGTGGGATGTTTCTTTCTTCCTTCTGGTCCACACCATTGATTTGAGTCCCAGTTTTCTTCCCATCACTATTGGTTCCCTGTACATTTTCCTTTGACTCTCTTAGCATAGCCTTCATTTTTTCATCTAGTTTTTGACCAAATTCAACCAATTCTGTGAGCTTCTTGATTACCAGTGTTTTGAACTGTGCATCTGATAGGTTGGCTATCTGTTCGCTGCTTAGTTGAATTATTTCTGGAGCATTGAAGTGTTCTGTCATTTGGGCCATTTTTTTTGGTCTTGGCACGCCTGTTACATAAAGGGGCGGAGCCTTAGGTGTTCCCCTGGGCAGGGTAACGCTGGTCGCTGTGCTGTGAGGCTGTACGTGGGGGAGGGGCCGAGAGGGAGCAATGGCACCTGCTCCACTCTCTGCTGGATTTCAGTTACTCCCTCTGCTACCCACAATCAAATTGGGCCCCTCTGGTGCTGGTTCCTGAGTGGGTGGGCTTGTGCACGCCCTAGGCCCCTGTGGGTCTCTCCAATGACCTCTCCTGTGAAGCTGGGAGTTTCTCCTGCTGCCACCCCAACCCCCACGGGTGTTTTCACTCAGAGGTTTGAGGCTTTATTTCGCTGCGCTGGAGCCCTGGGTTATGTGGTCCACTTCACTCCTGCCATTCGTCCCAGTTTATCTGTGCACAAATGTGGGGCCGCAGGGTCTGCTAGTGGTCAGACTGCCTGCCCTGTTTATCCCACACTCCGCCAGTCTCAGTCCCACCACGGCAACGCGAGTCCTCTCCACCCCGGCTGCCCGTTTCCGCCCCTCCTACCGGTCTGGATGATGGTTTATTTTTTTTATCTCCTTGGTGTCGGACTTCCTTGCCGTTCGATTTTCTATCAGTTCTGGTTTTGCAAGGAGGCGCAGTGTGTCTACCTACGCCGCCATCTTGGCTCTCCCCACATAGCTTTTTATTTCAAATGTATTTTTCAGTTTCAGAATTTCCATTTGGTTCATTTTTATAGTTTTTAGAATTTCCACTCGGTTTGTTTTTACAGTTTCTGCTTCTCTGCTGAGGTGTCATATTTGTTCATTCACTAGGACAACATTTTTTTTCACATCCTTGACCATTTTGAAGCATAACAACTGCTTCAAAGCCCTTATCTGCTCATTCTAGCATCCGGTTACCTTGGGGTCAGTCCCCATTGATTTTCTTCGTCCTTGAGTATGGGTCATGCTTTCCTGTTTCTTCATATGTCAAGTAATTTTGGATTGTATTCTGGGCATTGTGAAAGAGATGTTGCAGACTCTGGAATTTGTTGATGCTCTGAAGAGCATTTTTTTTTTTTTTATCGGGCAACTAACCCATCTGGCCTCATACTCCAAAGTCTATTTCCCGATGGTGGTGACAGGTGAAACTTCAGTCTCTCTTTTCGCCTCAGCTGTGCCGGTTGGTGTCTGCCCTGTACATGCATGGTTTGGTGTTTGCACAGAGTTTTTGTGTAGGATCTGGAGCTGCTTTTTTAGACTCTGTTTTTAACACTCTCCATCCATTGTTGGGCGGTTGTGGTCTCTGTGGGCTCTGTCTTCTCACTTTTCAAGCCAGTTTCTATTTCCAGTAAGTAACAATAAAAAATGGGAAATGCATCCCATGTTGTCTCCTTATTCCAGACATAGGCTCCCAACCAGCTTCTCCGTGTTTTGGTCACTCTTGAGCAGTACTGCTCCATAGTCTTCTGAGCATGATGCTCCCTGTGTGCCCTGCCCAGTACAGTAGCCACAGCAGCTATTGAGTGTAGACATGTGCAGCTGAGGAACTGTATTTTAAATTGTATTTAATTGTAATTACATTAAATCTAAATAGCCGCATATTAGGCTAATGCGCAAGTGGCAAACACAGGGCCCATGGCCCAAATCCGGCCCTCTACCTTGTTTTATCCAGCCAGGCACCTTGTTTCTACTTGGCGGCAGTGCCGAGCTCTTGCTTAACTGTTAAGGAGTAGTTACATTTATACAGTCCTAAAATTACATTTGGCCCTTTGAAGACAACTGCGAGGCTGATGTGGCCCCCGGTGAACATGAGTTTGACACCCATGTTCTACAGCATCTCAGAATGTTATAATGAAATTACATCATTCGACGTTATACATTTAGTACATAGTCCAGAGTTGATGGTCATCACGGAGAGGGCTGGTCTGATGTGGCAGCCCCACCGTGCCCAAGACCAGAGTTCTCCTGGTGGGTTTCCATTTCAAAAACTGCGCTGCAGGCCATTAGTGTCTCTCTGCATTTGCTTTCATTTTTTACCTCAGTGATCCTCCCAAGTTAGTGAACATAGCATTTCCTCTTCCCCCTCTTTTGATAATTTTTAAAATTGTGGTAAAATAGATGTGTCAAAAATTGGCAGTGTTTAAGTGCACAACTTGATATTAAGAATGTTCTCATTGCTGCGCAAAGAATCCCCACAACTCCTTTCCTCCTGCAGAACTAAAGTAAAGCTCTTGCCCGTTAAAGGACAGCGTCCCCCACTCCACTCCCAGCCCTTGGCTTCCATTGTGTACTCTGTCCCTCTGGACCTGACTCCTCAGGGGCCTCCCGTAGTGGAGTCCTGTAGTGTTTGTCTTTCTGTGACTGGCTCATTTCACTGAGCAGACTGTCTTCATGGCTTGTACCTAATGTTTCAGCGAATGGAATCCTGAGGTTCCTGATCTCCAAATGTTGGACACCAAGGTTGCTGCCAGTTTTCACTGGAAGGGCGAGAGGGAGGAGTCCTAAGTCCTCTCTCAGCTTGCTTTCTCAGCTCCACAGGGTCTGGCTGTGGCCAGAGAAAAAGCTCTTAAGAAAGGCTGAGGAGGGTGGGAAGGGTAGAGAAAGGAAGCCTCTTAAGTAGAGAATTTAATCTGATCCAGGTTTTGAAAGGCTAGTAGGAACTGGCCCAGTGAAGAGGGTGGAGACGTTTCTGGCAAAAGGCCGATGCGAAGAGCTGGAGGCTGGGCCCCTGGGGAGGCTCTGGGCCTCTTAGGGCTTGCGTGTGGGGTAGGGCTGGGGCTTGAATGCAGCTGTGCAAGGGAGCAGGGCCAGGCAGCCAGGCCATCATACAGCTGATGGGCAGCTGTAGAGCAATGTTGGTTAATTTGGGGGGTGGGAGACAACCAGGGGAATGGGAGGGGTGGCTTTGGTGAGGAAGGGTGGCCAGTGGGCTGGGAATGCCAGGGTACTTGGCTCAGATCACCCAGGCCCCTGAGCCTTCAGTGTGTGGAGGAGGGGGGGGCAACCCTGGGGAAACCTTGGTGTGCAGAAGCAGGCCTGGGAGGCCCCCCCACCAGGGTCCTGTGAGCACTGATCCCTGACAGCCCCTGGGGAGCTTCCAGCCCTGGCTCTCTCCCTTGCTGGCTGAGTAGCCTAAGGTTGTTCCAGGCCCTGTCTGAGGACTCAGCAGTGACGATAACACCTGTGCCTTCATGAGGCATGTGCCTTGTAGAATAAGGCAGATAAGTAAATAAGTAAACAGATCAACTGAGATGACAGGGCTACAGGAATAGAACATGGAGAAGAGATGGACTAGTACAGTGGCTTCTTCGGAAGTGATCTGAGAAGGCTTCTCTGAGGAGGCAACATGAAGGAGGAGGCAGACCTAAACACTGGGCCGTGGGGGAACCGCACGTGCCAGGGTCCTGGGGCAGAAGTGAGCTTGGTGAGTTGGAAGCCCACCAAGTAATCATTGCAATGAATTGAGCTGCTGGGGAGAGGGGATTGTATCTACAGGACAGGAGTGTGTCAAATAGGGACTGAGACGAGGGGGTACCCTGGACTTGGGGCCCTTCCCGGGGTCTTGGCAGGAAGGAGTGCGGTGGTGTCTCCTGGGCTGAGTGCATCTCTGGTCATTAGCAGCCCACAGGGACCCTGTTCAGAGAGGTTCGGAGTGGAGGGGACAGCCAGGGCCCTGTGCAGGGGCAGCTGTGGTTATCAATAAACAGTCCCCATGCAGTACATCATGCACTCTTTGCCGGGTCCTCCAGCTGCAGGGGCCAGGTGACTCTGGGCAGCAGGCCAGGCTCCAAGGGCCAACTTGGTGTGTGTGTGTCCCTGTGTGTCTACCTGTCCCTGTGCTGGATCTGAACATCTGGAGTCTGAATTGATTTCCTATTTCACAACTCAGGCCAGTCCTGTGTTTCTAGCTAGACTGAAAATAAAACAAATGAACCTATATGCACAGCCCCACTCTGCTGAGACCTTACGGGGTTCAGGGGCGTAACAGGGGCTGGTGGACTCCATCAGAGCCTTGGGGTGGGCCAGGGACCCCATGCTTTCCTGCCCTTCCTCATGTCAGCACAAGCCCTAATCTCTCTCTGTCCCCCAGTCTGGGGGTATTTTTAGCCACTAAGAAGGGTTATCAGAGTCTGGCTCCAGGTGACAGGGGCAGGACTGGGAAAGGGCCAAAGAGGCTTCAAGATGCAGCTGGACTGGGAGGCCCAGGGGCAGGCTGGACAGCAGTGATGGGGATGAAAGCTCAGGCTGGTCAAGCTGGCCCAGCCACCCACATGGTCATTCTCCAAATGACCCCTCTGTGGCCTTGGCTGAGCCCAGCCTGAGCTCATTAGCTACAGCTTTCAGGGAAGGTGCCTTTGCAAAGGCCAGGGGCTGTTCTGGGAAGAACCACCCAGAACCTGCCACAGGCCTGCACCCCTCCTTTCCAGAGTGCCCCAGCCCACCCCTCTCCTCTCTACAGCTAACAATAAGTAACTAGACTTTACCTCATGCCCACTCTGCCTGGGTGTTGTTCCAGCCACCCCACGTGGAAGGGCCTGTCGTGGCTCCATTTTACAGATGAGGAGACGGAGGCACCCAGCTGCCAGGTCAGCAGCCGAGGTCGCACGACTGAAAGGGTGAGACAGGAGTCCAGGCGGTTGCAGTAACAGCATGCAGTGTGTGTGGCAGCAGGAGACCTGACTACCCACTTCTTAGATGGAGCAGCTGATGCCCAGGGAGTCAAGGGTCACAGGGAATGGGTGGAGGAACTAGTATCCAAGAGAGAAAAAAGGAAGGCCGAGAAGGTGTGCCACCCTGAGCCCCATTTCCTCCTGTCCCTCAGGAAGAGGATATCTGGTGGGGGGTCAGGGTGGAAGAGAATGTTGGGCCTTGCTGGCCATGGATGCCCATTTACAGCTGTCCCTGAGCCTACCATGTGTGCCAGGCAACTGTCCCACCAAAGGTGGGAGAAGAAATGGAGGGCCGCGGCTGGGAGGATTGGAGCAGGAACTCTGGCCGGTTTGCTGGGCTCTGGACCCTGCTCTCTTCCCAAACCAGCATCTCTTCTTTATTAAGAGGGCAAAGGGAGTGGAGGAAGGACAGACGTCAGGGTTAGAGAGAGGTAGGACTTCAGGGCCAAGACCTCTGCAGTCAGGGTAGGGTATGTCAGTCTGAAGCCCCCTTGGAGGGCTCTCTGGTTTGGGAAGCACTTTTCCAAAGTGACTTGGGGGCCAGACAGGGCTGGGCCTGCTTTAGCTGAGGGGACTTGGGGTGGAGGCTAGTCAAGTATCCTTCCTTCACCCCTCGCCACCTCTAAAAAGCCTGCCTGGCTGGCTCCCAACCCCAGTGAGTGAGGCAGGCCTGGGGAAGGTGTTTTAGGAGGATCCAAGGGTGGGGCAATCCTCCAGGAGGAAGTGACAACTCAACTTGGTTTTAAAGGATGCATAGGAGTTTGCTAGACAGACAAGAAAGGTGAGTAAACCCTGCAAGGGCAGAGACCTTGCCTGCTTTTTCCCCATTTTGTGTCCTTAGCACCCAGCATGGGGCAATAAATATTATTATGTGGGTGTTCCAGGCAGAGCACAGCCTTTTGCAAAGGCTGGGTATGTGAAATGGTGCCATGTGATGAGGGCAGGGCATCAGGCAATGAATGGTGGGCTTTGAGGCAGGGTGCATCAGTAGAGACCTGAGATTATGAGCTGCCATTGTTCTCATGTGTTCTCCCTTGTCCCTGAAGCTCATGGAGACCTGTAAGCACCATGGCTTCAGTGGACCCCCTTTTGGGCACCCTTGGGTGAGGGAAGAACCTGGAGCTGGGATCCAGACTACCAGCCCACTTCCAAATGCACTTAGTTGGGGGTGTCACTCGGATGGTTGGGACAACCACCAAGGAGAAGACTGCAGATGCCCTGCAGTGGAGGTGTGAGGACAGGAAGCCAGGCTGGGCATGTGCCCACATGCCCCAGTGGGTGCATGGGGTCAAGTCAGCCTTGCTTGTGAGTGAAGGTGGTTTCTTAACTAGAGAGGTGAACCCCCCAGGTAAAAGTCCTCACTTGTACCTTTCCATCTGTCTATTCTGTCTGGGCTGCTTGAGCCCTGTGTGTCGAAACTAGCCACTGCTGGCATCCTTGATCCTTGATCATTTGCCAGGCTACTGCCGCCTGGTGCTCTCCCCCCCCCCCGCCCCCCCGCCCCGAGTGTCCAGTGGCAGGGGCCACTGCCAATCACTTATTAACCCTGAATGCAGGATTCCCCAGTGTGGTGGCGGGGGAGGTAGGATGCTCCTTTATCCATGCTCCCCCAATCTCATCCATCCTGACAGAGTTAAACATGAGTCCTGCCCCCACTGCCCCCCACCCCAGCCTGAGGAGCTCCTGCTTCTTCCCTGTGTCCACAGGGACATGTAAGCCACACCCCCAACCCCCTGCTTGTCTTGTTCAACAATGAGCCCAGCTCCTGCCCCCAAAATCCCTCACCCATCCTGGTTCACCCAGTTCCTCAGACTCTAAGAATTTTTCTTTTTTCAGTATTTGACTTGTGATACTGTGATTTATAATAAGAAATACAAATTTTGCCCTTGTCACCTGTCCTGGCACAGAGCTCCTAAAACTGGGAACTGAGAGGGACAGAGGTATCTTGTTACTTTAACAAGGTGACTTTGGAAAGCCCCTTGGTCACCTAAGGATGAGGGCCAGTTGTCAGGGGACCCAACCATGTGTCAGAGGGTTGGAGCTGTCACACCTGCCCAGGACCTCCTGGGCAGAGAGATGGCTAGAAGGTATTTGCACAGTAGCCAATGAATTCACCCATCAGGCCTGTGTAGTGAAGACTCTGGAGAAACCCAATAGGACAGGGCTCAGAGAGCCTTGGGGTTGTGAACATGTTGGGGTTTGAGGAGAGGGTGCCTGGGCCAGGTGTGGGGGCTCTGTGCCCTTCCCTATACAGGCCCCAAGTACGTCTTCCATCAGGCTGTTCCTGACTGAGACCCTTTATAACAAAGCAGTGACCTAGTAAGTAACATTTCTGAGTTCTGTGGGCTGCTCTAGCAAATTCATCAAACCTGAGAAGTAGACAGTGGGAACCTCTGATTTGTAGCCCATCATGGGTCAGAAGCCCAGTGAATTTGCTGTAGGACAGAGCCCTTAACCTGAGGGATCTGACATTGTCTCCAGATGACGTCAGGATTGAGTCGAAGTGTAGGGTGCCCCACTGCTGTCATAAAATTGCCTGCTGCTGTGGCAAGCAAACCCCCATGCTGGACCTCAGATCATAACCATAGCTTTTAAAAATACAAATGGTTCAATTTGCACAGAGTAAAGGGCCCATGTCATAGATGCACAACTCAGTGACTTTTTTCAACCAGAATAGCCTTAACACCTGATCAGGTGACTGAGCCTTCCAGCCCTCTGCATGGCCCCTCCTGGTGGCCAGCCATGTGGCAGGCAGCATAATGCCCCTTTACAATGTCCATGTCCTAATCCTGGGACCTGGGAACAAAGTACCTCACATGGCAAAGGGGGATTGAGTTTGCAGATGGAATTAAGGTTGCTAACAGGCTAAGCCTGAGATGGGAGATGACCCTGGATTACTTGTGAGGCCCAAAGTAATCTCAGGGGTCCTTATAAGAAGGAGGCAGGAGGGTCAGAGAGACATTTAAAAATGTTATGCTCCTGGCCTTGAAGGAAGAGGAAGGGGCCGTGAGCCAAGGAATACAGGCACCTCTAGGAGCTAGAAAAGGCACAAAAACACATTCTCTCCTGGAACTTCCAGAAGGATTGCGGCCCTGCTGACACGTTAATGTTAGCCCTGCAAGATCCTTTTCAGACTTCTGACCCTCAAAACTGTACAAGAATAAATCTATATTGGGGTTTTTTTTGGTAAGTAATATTTCTTTAATATATTTATTGATTATGCTATTACAGTTGTCCCATTTCCCCCCGCCACTCCACTCCATCCTGCCCACCCCCTCCCTCCCACATTCCCCCCTATAGTTCATGTCCATGGGTCATACTTATAAGTTCTTTGGCTTCTACATTTCCTACACTATTCTTACCCTCCCCCTGTCTATTTTCCACCTATCATCTATGCTACTTATTCTCTGTACCTTTCCCCCCCTCTCCCCCTCCCACTCACCTATTGACAACCCTCCATGTGATCTCCATCTCTATGGTCCTGTTCCTGTTCTAGTTGTTTGCCTAGTTTGCTCTTGTTTTTGTTTTAGGTGTCGTTACTAACTGTCAGTTTGCTGTCATTTTTACTGTTCATATTTTTTATCTTCTTTTTCTTAGGTAACCCCCTTTAATATTTCATATAATAAGGGCTTGGTGATGATGAACTTCTTTTAACTTGACCTTATCTGAGAAGCACTTTATCTTCCCTTCCATTCTAAATGATAGCTTAGCTGGATACAGTAATCTTGGATGTAGGTCCTTGCCTTTCATGACTTGGAATACTTCTTGCCAGCCCCTTCTTTCTTGCCTGTAAGGTCTCTTTGGAGAAATCAGCTGACAGTCTTATGGGAAGTCCTTTGTAGGTAACTATCTCCTTTTCTCTTGCTGCTGCTAAGATTCTCTCCTTATTTTTAATCTTGGGTAATGTAATTATGGTGTGCCTTGGTGTGTTCCTGCTTGGGTCCAGCTTCTTTGGGACTCTCTGAGCTTTCTGGACTTCCTGGAAGTTTATTTCCTTTGCCAGATTAGGGAAGTTCTCCTTCATTATTTGTTCAAATAAGTTTTCAATTTTTTGTTCTTCCTCTTCTCCTTCTGGAACCCCTATAATTCCGATGTTGGAACGTTTCAAGATGTCCTGGAGGTTCCTAAGTCTCCTCATTTTTCCAAATTCTTGTTTCTTCATTCTTTTCTGATTGGATGTTTCTTTCTTCCTTCTGGTCCACACCGTTGATTTGAGTCCCAGTTTCCTTCCCATCACTTTTGGTTCCCTGTACATTTTCCTTTGTTTCTCTTAGCATACGCTTCATTTTTTCATCTGGTTTTCGAACAGATTCAACCAATTCTGTGAGCGTCTTGATAATCAGTGTTTTGAACTGTGCATCTGATAGGTTGGCTATCTCTTCCTCGCTTAGTTGTATTTTTTCTGGAGCTTTGAAGTGTTCTGTCATTTGGGGTTTGTTTGTTTTTTTTGTTTTTGGTTTTTTTTTTTTTTGGTCTTGGCACGTCTGTTACTTTAAAGGGCGGAGCCTTAGGTGTTCCCCGGAGCGGGGTACTGCTGGTCGCTGCGCTGTGACGCTGTACGTGGGGGAGGGGCCAAGAGGGAGCAATGGCGCCCGCTCCACTCTCCACCAGATTTCAGTCTTTCACTCCGCTACCCACAATCAAACTGGGCCCCTCTGGTGCTGGTTCCTGAGTGGGTGGGCTTGTGCACGCCCTAGGCCCCTGTGAGTCTCTCCAACGACCCCTCCCGTGAGGCTGGGAGTCTCTCCTGCTGCCGCCCCAACCCCCACGGGCGTTTTCAATCAGAGGATTGAGGCTTTATTTATCCGAACTGGAGCCCTGGATTGCACGTTCTGCTTCACTCCCCGCCGTTTGTCCGGTTTATCTGTGCGCGAATGTGGGGCCACAGGGTCTGCTAGTGGTCAGACTGCCTGTCCTGTTCGTCCCACACTCCTCCAGTCTTGGTCCCGCCACGGCCACGCGAGTCCTCTCCGCACCGGCTGCCTATCTCCACCCCTCCTACCGGTCTGGATGAATGTTTCTTTTTTATCTCCTTGGTGTCGGACTTCCTTGCCGTTGGATTTTCTGTCAGTTCTGGTTGTGCGAGGAGGCGCAGTGTGTCACCTACGCCGCCATCTTGGTTCTCAATCTATATTGTTTTAAGCCACATAATTCAGCAGTCACAGGAAACCAATATAAGCCTCATAGATTGGTTTTGCCTGGCGTCAAACTTGACATAAATGGAGTTATACATGCCTGCTTCTCTTCTGGCTTCTTTCTTGAGGGATCTCTGTTCAACTTTTGGGGTCTCTGACTCCAAAATGTCTCTGGAAATGTCCACCCACTTACCCCATCTGGACAGGCCACAGCACCGCCTTCTGGTCTCCTCCAGGCCACTTCCTACATGGCATCCCATAGCCCGTGGCTTGCCATCTCACCCAGAATGTAATGAGGAGCTACAGAACCCCCAGACTACACAGGCAGGAGTGTAAAATGGTGCATCCACCTGGAAAACAGTTTGGCAGCTGCTTATAAAGTTAAACACATGACTGTCCCATGACCCAGCAATTCCATTCCTCAGACCGACCCAGGAGACATGCAAACTTCTGTTCACACAAGACTAGGATATGAATGTTTATAACAGCTTTGCTCATGATTACCCCAAACTAGAAGCATCCCAAATGCCCCTCAACAAGTGACTAATAACTGATTGTGTTATATGCCTGCAGTACGTGCAGTTCCATGTTTAAAAGGAAAACCACTATGGCAGATGTAACAACATGGATGGTCTCAAAAACATGATACAGAGGGAAAACAGCAGGCATAAAGATGGAGTCTGCAGTTCCATTTATGTGAAGTTCTGGAACAGATAAAAGAGCTTCCTTCTCATAGGCCCTCTTATTCATCTGAGAGGCACCCTCACCCCAGTGCAAATTAGAAAAAAAAATTGGCACAGCCCTGACCTGTGTGGCTCAGTGGGTTGTGTGTCATCCTGCAAACCAAAAAGTCTGGTTCGATTCCTGGTCAGGGCCCATGCCTGGGTTGCTGGCCAGGTCCCCAGTAGCAGGCGAGTGAGAGGCAACTTATCGATGTTTCTCTTGCACATCAACGTTTCTTTCCCTCTCTTTCATCCTCCCTTCCCCTCTCTGAAAATAAATAAATAAAATATTTTTTTGAAATTGGCACAGAGGTGTCCTTTGGACGGCAGAGACAGAGATTGACTGGGAAAGGATACGAGAGATCTTGGTGGAAAAGCAAGAATGTTTGTGGTAGGAGACTGGGTTACACAGGTACATGCATTTGCCAAAACTGGGTGACTCGACACTGAAGATTGATGCATGTTGCTCTAAATAAAATTAACCTTGAAGGAAAAAAAAAACATGAGCAAATATTGAACTCTAGTTATTACTTGCATGCTGAAATATTCAGGGGTAATTTGGCTTGTGTCTGCTGCTGCTTCTGAAAGACATCCAGAAAAATCAGATGGGCTGCTGAGTGGATAGAGAGATGGATGGAAGCATGGGCAGGTGTGTGAGGAAGCAAACAGGGCAAAGTGAATGGTAGAACCTAGCAGTGGGTATGTGGGTGTTCACTGTAAACTCTTTTTTCTGTTGGGGCAATCACCTAACTCTTTCTCACAGCCCACAGGCCCTGCCTGACCTGCCCTGCCTGGTGCCCTTCCTGCTTTCACCTCCCCATCCTCTCCCTTGCTCACTCTGCTCCCGTCACACAGGCCTCTTTACTGATCCTCCAGCACTCTAAGCTGAGTCCTGTCTCGGGGCCTTTGCACATGCTGCTGCTTTCTCTGGAAAGCCCCTCTGTACCACCACTATCTTCCTCCACATAAACTCAGGCCTTCCTCATCTTTAGGTCTCAGCTCAGATGGTTTCTCCTCAGGGAGACCTCCCTTGGGCACCTCATTTAAAGTCAATGCCACCCTGTTTATTTTCCACTAGTCCTCATCACACTGTGTTATTTCATTTATTATGAATCTATTTATTTGCATATCGGTTGCCTCTCCTGCTGACCTGGGAGCTCCCTGGAGACAGGAATGTGTCTGCTTTGTTCCTGGCTGTGCCCTCAGCACCCAGCCCAGGTTGGCGTATACAAGTCACTCAGAGAACACTTTATGGGTGGGTGGGTGGGTGGATTGATGGGCCAAACAAATGGATGGATGGGTAGATGGACTAATTTGTATATGGATGGATAGACAGATGGATGGGTGGATGGACAGGTGAATGGAAGGGTGGGTGGGTGAACTAAACTAACAGGTAGATATAAAGATGGATGGATGGATGGACAGACAAATGAACAATGAGTGAACAAACATTCCAAGTGGGGATTGGTGTGAGGCTCTGGACACTTGTCTTAAAATCTTGAGGAAGGGAGAAGCTGTGTGGGCCACTCAGGATGGCTGGGCTCTGCAGACAGGGCTGGTCCCTGGCAGCTCTTGGTGGAAAGCTGGCTCACCTCAGTTACTGCTCTGTTATCCCAAGAGTTCGGTCCTGCTGTTGGTTCTCCTACGCAGCTGCTGCCTGCCCGTTGTCTGGGATAGTGAGCAAAGCAGCTGATACTCAAACCTCCTGGGGAGTCCACCTGGGGAGGGGTGTCTAGGGAGGGAATTACAGATTTCCTTAAATTCTTCATCTTTGGGCTGTATCCGAGGCACCTTCCCACAATGGCAGGAAACCTTCCTGGACATTTGAGAACTCAAGGTCATGACCCTATCCAGCCTCCCCCTTGACTTCTAGCCATCATTTTCTTGTCTGACTAATAATTGTGCAGAATAATAACTACTGTCATAAGCTGTGCTGTTAAGGGTTAACAGGCACCAGGCTGAGCTGAGAAGTGGATATGCACTGTCCCTGGTTTGTAGATGATCTTGAGGTTCAGAGAGATCAAGTCATTTGCCTAAAGACACACAGCCCAAGTTGAGCCTTAACCCCCACTGTAATAAACTCCAGGTTGCTGGGCATCAGGGGAACGAGGGCCAGGCAATGGGCCCTCCAGTGTCACCCAGCCTGCAGGCTGAGCTCACCCTTAACTGGACCATCTGTCCACAGGATGTGGTCCAGTCTGAACGAGTGGCTGTGGCAGGACAGGTTCTGGCTACCACCTAATAGCTCTTGGGCTGACCTGGAGGACCGGGATGGCCTGGTCTATGCCCACCCCCAGGACATGCTGGCAGCCCTGCCCCTGGCACTGGCCCTGGTGGTCGTGCGCTTCACCTTTGAGAGGTGAGTGTCCCTTGTGGCTGGTGTTGCAGTGCTGGCCTATGCTGCAGCTTTTGTGTGGTTTTGTCCTAGCTTTGAACCAAATTGCCCCCTCCTCCACCCCGCCCCCAGCTGCTGCCACTCACACTCCTCTGGGCTCTGAGGGCTGGTTTATAGGAACACTGGCTGCAGCTCTGGTCTGGCTATGCAGCCTCTTCAGAACACAGGTGGGGACCTGGAGGGTATGTGCCCACTTTGCTGGCCAAGGACAGGTAGGCAGGGGCCAGTCAGTCAGTGAGCAGAGAAACTCCTGCCCCACCACCCCTCCACTCCCACTCCCCCCACCACCTTCCCTGAGAGGCTGCTCCTTCTATCACCTTCCCTCCTACCACCCTTTGTAGCTAAGGAAGGAGCACAGGCCCTCTAGCCTCCTCTGTGGGGCCCTCTCCACTCAGCCTCAGCCTCAGCCTCCTGCAGCCTGGCACCAGCCCTGAGTATATGCCACCTATCCCCCTGGCAACCCCCAGTTGCTAAACCCTGTGGATTTCCAGGCCTTTCTCAGGTGACCCAGATGCTGATCAGAACTGGGTTTCTCCCTTTCCCTGGGTGTTGTTCTCCTGGGCGTTGGCTTCTCTCCTGGGGTCCCTCCCCTGTATCCCAGGGAGCCCCACCCTTTCCCCTCTGACCAGAGCTGTGGTCAGAGCTCCTAGACCTACCTTGCCAGGCCCCTATCCTCCCAGCCTCCCCACTGTCCGTCCCCCCCCCCCCCCCCCCCCCCCCCCCGCCAAATGTTTCCTGTGATGCTGAGGGCCCCTTCCCTTTCTCCACACACACTTCCTCCTCCACTCCTCACACCCATTCCTGGTTTGCCATCTTTGCTGCCACCTGGCCTTTGCACACACTCCTTTGTAGCCCCTTTAAGACTGAGTTCCAGGGAAGTCTGTCCTGCCTCCTCCCCCCACAGAGCCCTTAACCCCTCCAGCCATTTGGGTCTCCCCTTGACCACAGGGACATGGAAGCAGTCTGCATCTTGCTTTGTTTGTGTCTCCCACTCCTAAGGAGCTCCCTGGTGTTGGCTCCCTGGACATGGGGGATGCAGGGGATGTCCCCTGACATTTATTTAACAGGCACCCTTTGAGCACTTATCTGTGCCAGCCACTGCTCACAGTAGCTAAGTGTCTTCACCCACTTTGTGCTATTATCTCCCCTATCTTACAGAAGAGGAAATGGAGGCACAGAGAGGTCAAATGACCTGCTCGGTGTCACACAGTGCATAGGCCAGCAGGGTCTGAGACTTTGCCTGAGGGATTCTGAGAGGCCCCATTGGCCAGGCCCTGATGGGTGGGTCTGCTTTCCCACAGGGTGGGGAGTAGGGGTCCAGGCCTGCCCAGGTTCACTACTGGAGCCCAGAGCAAGATTTGCATGTTTAACTGATGGCCCCAACTGAGGTGGGAGTGTTACCCCAAAGGCATCAGGTGGAAGGATGGAGATGAAATTCCCCTGGCGTTGGGAGCTCCCTTGTGGGCAATGTGGTGATTGATCGGAGTCCAGCTCCTCCAGATGTCCCCCCTGAGAGGGTGAGGCTGGGAGAGGGGAGACCTGAGTGGGAGCCCCAGCATGGTCAGGGCCAGACCAGGATCCTAGGCCACCAGGGCATAGGCAGTGAGGGGACTCTGGCCACTAGTTTGGGATTAGATTGAATGACAGTGATTTGGTACCCCAAAAGTTGACCTTCACGCCCCCATTCTGCAGGCCAGCCTAGCCCAGCTGCCTTTCTTACACTCAGTCTAATGCTAATGCAGCAGCCAGGCTCTCCTCCAGGGTCCCAGGACATGACCTGGCCCTGCCCAGCCTCAGTGTCACCACCTGTAGCATGTATGTCCCTCCTCATATGGACTGATGAGCCCTGTGTCCCCTGCACCCAGACGCATCGGCCTGCCCCTAAGCCGGTGGCTGGGTGTGCGGGATAGAGCCAGGAGGCCAGTGCAACCCAACGCCACACTGGAGAAACACTTCCTGGTGGAAGGACGGAGACTCACTGAGGTGAGGGCCCTACCACCCTCCTTCATCCCCATCTGCCCACATGGCTGCTGTGTGGATAGGGCCTGGGGGTGGCATCCGACCCACTTGTTGGGGACAGAGAAAGCTCAGGGCACCTATGTTCCCCCATGACCAGACCCCAATCAGTGAGCCCAGCTGACCAATGGGCAGCTCCTGGGCCTGGAGAGGGTCTGGGGAGCTGGTGTCTCTCCTGCCCTGGGGAAGAATATTCAGATACTCTGGGGGTTCTGCAGTCTTATGCTCCTCCCTCAGGCCCCATCCGTGGTATATTGCCTGGTGGGCAGGGTCTGGCCTGGGTCCTCAGGAAGAGGAAGGGAGAGGTCTTCCTACCCTGGGCGCAGGGGGCAGCTCCTGCAGAATACAGAGCCTTGTGATCCCTGTCTCTTAGCCCCTCTGCAGGCATGCATGGGGAACAAGGTGTCAATTGCCTACCTGGAGCAGGGGTGAGACTGCACTGTTCTGGAGGGATGCAGGGAAACCTCTATGGGGAGCTGTTCCCGGCCCCCATCAGTCATCAGTCTGTCCTGTGAGCAGGGCTGGGTTTTCATTAAGGCCTGACTGTTTGGGGGTCTCTACCCCATACCTCCCTACTTCCCTATCTTCACAGGTAGAGAGCCCCACAGGTGAGGTCTGGGGCTAAGGGGATGGGTCCCACCTGTCCTGGGATGGGAGTGGGAAGCCACCTCTGTGACGCTGGTCCTCATCCCCCCTCCCCAGCCTCAGATGGTTATCCTGGCCACCCAGTGTGGCCTCACACTGAGGCAGACCCAACGCTGGTTCCGAAGACGGTGGAACCAGGACCAGCCTTGCTTGACCAAGAAGTTCTGTGAGGCCAGGTCAGCCCCTGGTGGGGTTGGGGAGGGAGGAGGGGTGTGCTATGTCAGCAGCTGCCTCATGGGCTTCCTCCCTGTCTGCAGCTGGAGGTTTGTCTTCTATCTGTTCTCCTTCTTTGGTGGCCTTTTGGTCCTCTACCACGTGAGTGTTCTTGACTGCTCCCTGGCCCTCCACCTGCCCCACAAGCACCCGCTATGTGCCAGGCCCAGCTTGGGGTTGGAGGTGGGGAGGTGTGTGGGCAAAGGGGAAGGAAGCATGTGCACAGAGAAGGGAGCGAGAACTGGGCAAAGTCCTGGGGTAGCCTGTTGGGACCTCCTGTGGGTGGGGCTGGGGTTAGGTAGTGAGTGAGCTCCTTGTCTGCAGTGAGAACAGAGATGTAACCAGGGGGGATGCAGCAGAGCTGAGTGACAGCAGTATCAAGGGCCAGGGGAGCCCCAAGGAGGCCCTGGGCCCAGGGTGGAGGGCTGGGGTCTGACCTTCAGGCAGCCTCAGATGTCTGTGTCCTCATAGGAGTCATGGCTGTGGAGGCCAGCAATGTGCTGGGACAATTACCCAAATCAGGTGAGTGACAGGGGATGCCTGGAGCTGGAGGGGGGATTGAGGTGGTCAGAGTTCATATGGCCAAAGGCAGCAGGGCCAGACCTGGACATAACACTGTAATCCCCTCCAAGTCCTGCTGTCTGTTTCAGCCTCCCCTGGAGAATGGAGAGGGGCCAGGAGTCAGGAAATTTGGAGCAGGAGTAGACACAAAGCCACTACCCTTGATTACCCCCTGGGATAGGGAGCTCACACCTTATTGGCTCACTGGGATTCCAGTGTCCTGGTTTTGAGCACACTGAGGAGGGCCCTGAGGGAGTTTCCACCCCTCAGTTAACCCTGCGTCACTGCCCTGCCACAGACCCTGAAGCCGGCCCTGTACTACTGGTACCTCCTGGAGCTGAGTTTCTACATTTCCCTGCTGATCACTCTGCCCTTCGACATCAGGCGCAAGGTGAGGCCCCGCCAAGAGTCCAGCTGGGGAAATGATGCGCTGTGGAGTCAGGGTCCAGTTCCAGTTGGGGAGGGATGGCCTCACCGACACCTGGAGATCCCCAGGCACAAAGCGTGGTGCCAACCAAGCCCCTGAGAGGGCCCCTCCGGCTACCCGGCTGTGTGCCTGCAGTGACCCACTGTCTCTCGCAGGATTTCAAGGAGCAGGTAGTGCACCACCTCGTGACCATCACCCTCATCACCTTCTCCTACAGCACGAACCTGCTGCGCATTGGCTCTCTAGTGCTGCTACTGCATGACTCTGCGGACTACCTGCTGGAGGTGGGCCCAGCCCCCTTCTCAGAGGTCTTATCCTGCCTCTCAGGGCCCCTGGAGAAGAGGCCCTGCCCCTCTCAGGCTTCTAGTAAAGTGAGGCTCCCCCCACTCAGGTTTCCAGGGAGAGCAGACTTCACCCTAGTCAGTCTTCCCAGCAGATGAGTCCCAGCCCCTCTCTGTCTTTCTGAGAGGTGAGGCCCTGCCCCCTGCGATTTCTGGAAAATGAGACTCCGCCCTTCCAGGGAATTGAAGCTTCTCAGAGACCCACTTTGTACCTTTGTAGGCAGTTTCCGGAGATAAGGCTCTGCCCCATGGTGCCTTTTCCTGGGGAAGAGGCCCTGCTCCTTCCCACCTGGTCCCCCACTGCCACCACCACCCACCCAAATCCTTCCCTCTCTGCTGTCTTCCCCAGGCCTGTAAGATGTTCAACTATGCACAACAGTGGCGCGTGTGCAACTCACTCTTCATCGTCTTCTCCTTGGTCTTCTTCTACACTCGCCTTGTGCTCTTCCCCACCCAGTGAGTCAGCCTTCCAGTAGGCATTGGGCAGATGGGTGGGCACAGCTGGATCCAGGCCAGTCTCACCCTCAGTTCCAGACCCAGGGAGCAGAGGGTGTTGGTTGTGAGACTTTCAGGAGGAGGCACAGTAGGGTGTTATGTTCCCAACCCAGGGCATATCATGAGCCCAGAGGTGAAAGGGACAGAAAATGGCTCAGTCCTCATTCTCCTGTGTGCCTGGAACATGGAATGGATGGCAGGGCTGGTGGCCAGCTCACTGAGCCTTTGCCCAGTGTATTTATTAGCTGAGCCTCACCCAGCAAAGGGAGCAATATGATCTCTGCTCACGTGGAGCTGACACTGGGGGATTAAATAAATAAGGCAAATAAGTAGAATATAGAGCACACGATGGAGTGGTAATCATGTTAACGAGAAAATAGGTCCAGGAAGTGTGTGAGTAATTTGAATTACAGGGACAGCCAAGAAAGGCGTCTCTGATAGTGTTCATGCAGAGACTGGAGTGAGGTGAGGAGGGGGCAGTGCTGATCAGAGAAGAGGCTTCCAGGCAGTGGGAACAGCACAAGCAAAAGCCCTGAGCCTGGACTGTTCCTGGTTTGTTGGAAGAACAGCAAGACCATATGGCAGGAGCAGAGTGAGCTAGGAAAACAAAGGGGACCAGACAAGTTGTGTAGGGCCTGGAGGACTTGGGTTTTCATCCCAAACTAAGTGGAGGATTCTGAGTCCAAGAGGGAGGGGACCTGATTTGGGTGCTCGTCCGCACCCTCTGGTGGCTACAGAGAGAACAGCTGGTGAGAGGCCCCACCCCCCAGCCAGGAGCTGGGGGACCAGGACAGAGGCCACTGTGCTGGTCCAAGTGAGCTGTGATGGGACTGGGCCAGTGAAGGTGACAGAAGTGGGTGGACTCGGGAAACACTCAAGTCGTGATGTCATTTTGAGCTCAGAGTTGTTCCTTGAGGATCAGGAGCTCAGCTTTGAGTGTGTTGGGTTTGAGGGGCCTGCAGGCTACCAAGAAAAGTCACAGAGGATACAGTGGGCACACCAGCATGGAGAGATGTGAATGTTCGGTGTTTGCAGCCACGAGACCATACAGGTCATGCAGGGACCAGGTGTGGACAGAAATGTGTGCCAGTCAGGGGGAGGCTGCAGGGGAGGCAAGAGGGAGTGCCCATGACCTGAGGAGGCGGGAGTGTGGGCCCCTAAAGGCACACAAGGGAAGGGCCTCAGGGAGGAGGGAGGACCATCTGGGCGCCTGCTGCCTGAGCCAAGCAGGTCACTGGTGACCTTACAGCTGATTTGGGTGAGAGTGGCTGGGGGAAAGCCTGCTGAATGACAGGGGAAAGGCAGCCTGAGAAGAGAAGGAAAAATGTGAAAGGAACACCCAGGGGAACAACTGGAATACTAAGTGCCCTGTTGGGGTTCATGGTTGTGCACGATTAGTAAGCTGTGTGATCTTGCTTAACATGTAACCAAGTGAGGGGGGCACTTAAATGCCCAGCTGAAGAGCATAGGTATTACTCTGGGGACAACAGGGAACCACCAGAAGTCCTGGAGCAGGGAAGGCCACACACGTTAGAGCTTCCTAGGACTGGGGGCTAGAGCTGCTGGTGAAGCCCACCTCTCCCTCCTGCCTGCCCGCCCACCCACCTGCCTCAGGATCCTCTATACCACATACTACGAGTCCATCGCCAACTCGGCCCCCTTCTTCGGCTATTACTTCTTCAACTTGCTTCTGGTGATGTTGCAACTGCTGCATGTGTTCTGGTCTTGCCTCATCCTTCGTATGATCCACAGCTTCACAAAGAAAGGCCAGGTAGGGCCAGGCAAGGGTGGGCTCCCATGCGCTGTCCAGGAGACCCGGCCCAGCCCCACCCCAGCCTTGTACCTGCGCTCTATTTCCCAGATGGAGAAGGACATTCGTAGTGACATGGAGGAGTCAGACTCAAGTGAAGGGGAAGAAGCCCAGGAGCATCTGGAGCTCAAGAATGGGGCAGCTCGGGGACCTGGGGTGGCCTCTACTGATGGCCCTCGGAGCCGGGCAGCTGGGCGGCTGGCCAATGGGCACATGTTGGCCACATAGCTAACCAAGGATTGACTGTGCTCCTCCCAGTGCCTTGGATTTGTGGGGTGGCTGCACTGGTGGCTCTTGGGCCAGCTCTGTGGAGACAGGGAGGGCCCCACCCCAGGGTGGGGGAAGGGCTCATGACCTGTCTCCAGCCCCTTCCTTCTGCATACCCTTGCTCCCCTTGGAGCACTAGACAGAGCTGGGCAGTGGGCAGCAGCAGGGTGCTGCAGCCCACCAGAGGCACCACGAGGCTGCAGTCCGGGGACTGTGAAGAGCCCCAGTGTGAAAGGAGTCCAATAAAACTTGAATGGAGCCAAATCCTCTGCCTGAATTTGTGTCCTTCTCATAGCTCCTCGGAGGCCCCAAGGAAGCCAGGACTCTGTTTACATACCCACTGACAGGGACACTCACTGCCACCCCAAGACACACGCTTGGTCCTAGGGTACCCAGATAGCAAGCAGTCCTTAGAGATTCCCCCAGGCAAGTTCCTGAGTCACAGCCAATGGCTTAGCCAAGCCACCCCCTCCCACCTCAGGGCAGCCTTCAGCCAGCTACTCACAGACCCAGATTACACATGACTTTGCCTGTGGTCACAGGGGCTGGAGGCCAAGCAGAAGGGCAAAAGGGAGGCTCATGCCTAGCCTTGCAGCCCTTTCTCAGTGCTCTCTGGGCCTCCCTGGAGAGAGGGAGATAAGGCCCACAAGTGGGGACTCCCATGGCTTCCCAAGGGTAAGCCTGGGTAAGGTCACTTTCTGTTCTAGAGCTCTGCAGGAAGGTGTCCCTTCCCCAGCTGAGACAGGCTGAGGGACAGTGTCCCATACACCAGAAATCACAGCCACAAGGCCCCATGCAGGGCCAGAACATCCTGCTTTCAGGAGAATGACAGAAAGGTGAGTTGCAGAAAAAAAGAAGTAGGAGATGGCAGAGGAAGGGCACTGTGTAGGGATAAGGGGGAGGGCAACTGTTTTAGAGATAGAGGACAGATCATTGAGAAAGGAAAAAACAGGATCAAAGAGTAGCAGATCTGAGAAGAAATGGTGAGGAGAAATAGCAGTGAAAGAAGGAAAGGAGGTCAGGGGGGACAGGAGAGGCAAGAGAAGATAGCTAATCAAGACTAGACTGAGGGCCCTGCCTGATGTGGCTCAGTGGATTGAGTGCCAGCCTGCAAACCAAAAGGTTGCTGGTTCAGTTCCCCATTGGGGCACATGCCTAGGTTGCAGGTTCTGTGCAACTGATCAGTGTTTCTCTCCCTCTCTACCCCTCTCTAAAATAAATATTTTTCAAAAGAGAGAAAAATGTTTGAGAAACTGGAAAGAGGGACTAGAAAGGGGAGAGGGAAGAACAGATAGCAGCAGAGAGGTGAGTGGCAGATGGCACAGGAACAAGAAGCAAACAGGAAAAAAGAAAGAAGGGAAGGAAAGAAGCACTGAAGAGAAAACAGCAAAGAGCAGACCCAGAGCTTTGAGAGAAGATGAGGTGTTAGAAGGACTTGTGAGAAGGTGGAAGGACCACGAGGAAGAAAGTGGGAGAGAAGATTGAGAAATGGCAAAAGAGACAGAAGAGAGAAAAAAGAGGCATAAAAGGGTTATCAAATAGAAATGTAAAGGAGTAAATATTGAAAGAGAAAAGCAGATCCGGAGATAAGGGAGACGTGGGATGAACAGGTTGCTCAGAGGGAAAGATTCAATTGGCCTTGAAACAAATCAAAAAGATGCTCGACATTGCCCTGGCTGGTGTGGCTCAGTTGGTTGGAGCATCCCACAGTAAGAGAAAGGCTGCAGTCTGATCCTGGGGCTAGGCGAGGGGCACGTACAACCCCTCTCCACCCCCACCCTCATACAGACCTTGCAATCACTTGTCTGAGCAAGTATGGGAGGCAACCAATGATGCTTCTCTCTCCCATCAATGTTTCTCTCTCGTCCTTCCACGTTCTGTAAAAGCAATCGAAAAAAAAAAAAATGTCCTCTGGCCCTGGCTGTTGTGGCTCAATGATTGAGTGCCCATCTGTGAACTAAAGGGTAACCGGTTAGATTCCCAGTCAGGGTTGTGGGCCAGGTCCCCAGTAGGGGGCGCGTGAGAGGCAACCACACACAGATGTCTCTCCCTCTCTTTCTCCCTTCCCCGCTCTAAAAATAAATAAATAAATAAATAAATCTTTTTTAAATGTCCTTTGGTGAGGGTAAAAAAAAATAAACAATTTAAAGATGTTCAACATTAAAAAAGTGCAAACTAAAGCGACAATGAAATTTCGTTTCTTGCCAGCTATCCTGACAAAAGTGACAGTGACAGTGCCCTCTGGTGGTGAGATTTGCAGGGACCATGAAGCTGCTCTGGCACACCCCAAGGAGGGGAACTGGGCAGTACCCTGGGAAGACAAATGCATTTCCTCTTTATCCCTGAAGAAACGTCTAGATCTCCCAGGTATGCCTACAAATCAATAAGAAAAGAATAACCAACCTAAAAATAAAATGAGAAAAAAGACACAATGCATATTTGTAGAAGAGAAGACATGGCCAATAAACACACGAAGATATGCTTGCTCATCTCATTCATAATCAGGAAAATGCCAAGCAAGACTCAGACACCATTTTAGACCCATTCAATTGGCAAAAATTAAGAAATTGGACAAAGCCAGTGTTGGAGAAGATGGGGGTCAATAAGAATCACAGACATTACTGGGGAGAGTGGACGCCAGCACAATTACTTGGAAAGCCATTCAGCATCATGTAAAATTGTTGGCTGTTTTCTACAGTTCAAAAGCAACTCAAACAAAATAATGTATTGTTTAGGCGTAAATGTCTAGTAGAACTATTAGTATCCTTCCTTATCCAAGATCCCCAGCAGATGCCTAAAACCACAGATTGTACCAAATCATATATATGTATTATTATTTTTTAAGATTTTATTTGTTTTTAGAGAGAGGGAAGGAGGGGGAAAGGAAGAGAAACAAACATTGATCAGCTGCCTCTCTCACGCCCCCAACCAGGGACCTAGCCTGCAACCTAGGCATGTGCCCTGACCAGGAATTAAACCAGTGACCTTTCAGTTTGCAGGACGATGCCCAGCCTACTGAGCCACAACAGTTGAGGTGTACTATGCTGTTTATTTTTGGAATTTTTCATTTAATATTTTTGTGCCAGAGTTGACCACAGGTACCTAAGGCCACAGAGAGCAAAACCTCAGGTAAGTGGATACTACCGTATTTCTTTAATAAAATATAAACAAAATTCAAAATACTGTTACATTACCTTTGATCTGGGGAAGGATGGGAATGGGATTCAGGTTGGTATAAATTACTATCACTGTCCTAGCTTTTGAAGTTGTGAGGTATGGTGACAGATATATTATTAAATACAATTTAAAAGGGATATGTATCAAGAACCATATGACTGCACTTATGGAATAATATAAAACTGAAAGCAACAGCTCAGTTGGTTGGAGCATCGTCCTGTAAACCAAAAGGTCACGGGTTCGGTTCACGGTCAGGGCACATGCCTGGGTTGCAAGTTCAGTCCCTGGTTGGGGTTTATCCGAGACACAGCCAATTAATGTTTCTCTCTCACATCTACCTTTCTTTCCCTCCCTCCCCCTCTTAAGTTCAGTAAGCATGTCCTCAGATGAAGATGAATATATATATATTTATATATTTGAGTGTATGGTGACAGAAGGAGACTTGACTTTGAGTGGTGGACACAATTCAACATACAGATAATGTATCATAGAATTGTACACTTGAAACCTATATAATTTTATTAACCAATGTCACCTCAATAAATTTAATTTTTAAAAAGTTAAAGGAGGGGATATGTGAAAAGACAAAGTATTTGCAAGCCATTTATCTGAAAAGGGCCTAATATGCAGAGTATGTAAAGAACTCTTACAACTCAACAACTGAAAAAAAACAAAACCCAATTAAAGGATGGGCAAAGGACTTGAATTGTTTCTCCAAAGAAGATATACAAATAGCTAACAAGCACATTAAAAGATGTTCAACAAATCAGTCCTGGCCAGTGTAGCTCCCAGTCAGGGCACATGCCTGGGTTGTGGGCCAGGTCCCCAGTGGGGGCCACATGAGAGACAATCACAGATTGACGTTTCTCTCCCTCTCTTCCTCCCCTCCCTTCCCCTCTCTCTATAAATAGAAATCTTTACCACTGTTGGTGAAGATGTGGAACAATTTGCCCTGGCTACTCAGTGGATTGAGCAACAAGGGCCTATAAACCAAGGGTTGACCAAGGGTCTCTGGTTTGATTCCCAGTCAGGGCACATGCCTGGGTTGTGGGCCAGGTCCCTAGTAGGAGGCACATGAGAGGCAACCACACATTGATGTTTCCCTCTCTCCTTCCCTTCCTTTCTCTCTAAAAATAAATAAATAAATATACTTTTAAAAAACTTCTGAAGAAAAGATGTGGAACAACTGGCACAACACTCATACATTGTTGGTATTATAAAATGGTTAATCATTGTGGAACACAATTTGGCAATTCCTCAAAAAGTTAAACTGAGTTACCATATGATCCAGTTGAAAACAAGGGACTCATACAAAATCTTGTACGAGAATGTTCACAGCAGCCCTATTTACAATAGCCAAAAGATGGAAACCACTCAAACATCTATGAACAGGTGAATGGATAAATTGTTGTTCATCCATACAATGGAATATTACTCAGCCTTAAGAAAGAAATATACATGCTACAACATGGATAAACCTCAAAAACATTACACGAAGTGAAAGAAGCCAGACAAAAAAAAGGTCACACCTTTTACGATTCTTTTTAAATAAAATATCCAGAATAGCTAAACCTATAAAAACAGAATAGAGATTGATAGTTGCTGGGGGCAAGGAGGAGAGGTGGGGAGAAAAAGAATAACTGTTTAATGGGTAGATTTTTTTTTTGGAGTGAACCTTAATAAAGAACTCCCATGCTCACTTTGGCAGCACATATACTAAAATTGGGATACAGAGAAGATTAGCATGGTCTGCACAAACATGACACGCAAATTTGTAAAACATTCCATTAAAAAAATTCCCAAATATCAGTAAGAAAAAGAGCTACCCAGAAGTAAAGGGGCAAACAGGATATGAATAGGCAAGTCACAGGAGTGTATGGACCCTAAGAAAGAAGATGCCTGCTAAAAAGGTCACTCAGTGGTGACCTGGGCTCAAACTAAAAACAAACAAAAACCAGAGCCTAGCAGCCATTTCTGCTTCTACACAGGGGCCTCTCATGCAAACCATTTCAGGGAGAAGCCTGCACTGAACTGCCTGCTTGCACTATTTCTGCCCTCTGAGCTAGCCCTTATAAAACAGTTCCTGGAATCCTACTTCAACCAATGGAACTGAGGCTTTCCCCATCCAATCTGAGCTGGGCAACTATAAATCCTGATCAGCTTCTTCAGCAACCAATCAGAGTGGCTCCATTTTGACCAATCAGGGCAGTGTCTTTTGGACCAATCAAACTTCGGTGATTTGGAGTATTTATTTACATGAAGATGGACCAATCAAGGACCATAGGCAGGGACTTCCTCTGGCTTGGGGAGTGCACTTTCCCTTTCCACCAAAGACTGAGTTTCTCTGGCTGAGCAAAAACACTGAAAAACGTCTCACCACAGCAGACTAGTATAGGCCAGAGCAGACTGGCACAGAGCAGAGCAGGGAAGAGCTGTTTAGCTGGAGAGGGGCAAGGCTACCGGCCACCTGACCCCAGGACTGGTTTACAGCTGTGCTGTATCACGATTGAGCGGTTTTCCCCTGAATAAAGTTTCCTTCTTCACCACACCCCAAACTGGGGATTCCAGTTGGCATTGAATTGGCCAACAGGTTGACAATGGAATTTTTAAAACGTGGTTAAATACAATGGAATTATTCAGTCTTAAAAAGGAAGGAAATTCTGATGCATGCTATGACATAGATAAACTTTGAGGACATTGTGCTAAATGAAATAAGCCGGACACAAAAAGACAAACACTGTGTGATTCCACTTATATGAGGTCCCTAGAGGTGTCAACTTTGTAGAGAAAGAAAATAGAATGGTGGGTGCCAGGAGCTAGACAAAGGAGAAATGGAGAGTTACTTAATGGGTACAGAGCTTCAGTTTTGCAAGATGAAAAGAGTTCTAAAGATTGACCACACAACAATGTGAATATACTTAATGATCTTGAAATGTACACTTAAAAATAGTTAAGATGGTAATTTTTATGTTATGCTACAATTTTTAAAAACACAGGAAAAGTCAGTAAATTAGGAATAGAGGAAAACTTACTCAACTTGATAAAGAACAATTTACCCAAAAGTCTCTACAACTAGCATCATACTTAATGGTGAGAAACTCAAAGCTCTCCCACTAGATCAGGAACAAGCAAGGGTGTCCCCTCTCACCACTCCTTTTGAACCCCTACTGGAAGGTCTAGCTAATGCAGTAAGACAGGAAAAGGAAAGGGATACAGATTGGGAAGGAAGAAGTAATACTTTGTTCATATATGATATGATCACCTATGTAGAAATTTTTTTTAATCCACTAAAAACATCTCTGAAACTAAGCCATTATAGCAATGTTGCAAGACACAAGGTTAATATACAAAAGTCAGTCACTTTCCTATGTACCATCAATTAAAAAGTGGAATTTGAAATTAAAACACAATACCATTTACATAAGCCTCCCCCCCAATTAAATACTTTGGTATAAATCTAACAAAACATGTAGTTCTATAGGAGGAAAACTACAAACTCTAATGAAAGAAATCAAAGAACTAAAATGGAGAAATATTCCATGTTCGTGGATAGGAAGAGTTAATACTGATAAGATGTTAATTTTTCCCAACTTGATCTACAGCTATAATGCAATTCCAATCAAAATCCCAGAAACTTATTTGGTGGATATTAACAAATTGATCCTCAAGTTTATAAGGAGAGGCAAAGACCCAAAATAGATAACACTATGTTAAAGAACAAGAAAAAGTTGGACTCACACTACCTAAGTTCAAGACTCACTATAAAGCTACAGTAATCAAGACAGTGTGGTAGAGGCACATGCACAGACAAAGAGATCAATGAAATAGAGCTCCAAGAAACAGACCCACACAATTCCAGTCAACTGATCTTTGACAAAGGATCAAAGGCAACACAATGGGGGAAAATAATCTTTTCAACAAATAGTACTGGAACAACTGCACATTCACAAGCAAAAAAAAAAAAAAAAGTATCTAGATACAGACTTTACACCCTTCACAAATTAACTCAAAATGGACCAACAGACCTAAATGTAAAATGCAAAACTTTGTAACTCCAAAAAGATAACAGAGGAAAAAATCTATGGACTTGAGTTTGGCAATGACTTTTTAGATGTAACACCAAAGGCATGATCCAAGAAAGAAAGAATTGATAAGCTGGACTTAACTAAAATAAAAAAATTCTGCTCTGTGAAAGACATTACCCAGAGAGAAAGAAAGAAGACAGTTTCAGACTGGGAGAAAAATTTGCAAAAGACATCTGATAAAGGATGTTATCTGAACTCTTAAAACTCAACAATAAGAAAACAAACAACCCAATTAGTAAATGGATCTGCTCCGGCAGGTATGGCTCAATGGATTGAGTGCTGGCCTGAAAACCAAAAGGTCGCCAGTTCAATTCCCAGTCAGGGCACATGCCTGTGTTGTGGGCCAGGTCCCTGATTGGGGGCATGGGAGAGGCAACTGATTGACAACCGACTGATGTATCTCTCACACATCAATGTTTCTCTCCTTCTCTTTTTCCCTCCCTTTCCCTCTCTCTAAAAATAAATAAATAAAGTCTTAAAACAAAAAGGAAAGAAAATGGACCAAAGATCATTAAAGAAGATATGCAGATTGCAAACAAGCATATAAAAACATGTGCCATCACACATCATATGCCATCAAGGAAATCAATGTTAATTGAAACCGCAACGAGTCCTGGCCAGGTAGCTTGGTGGGTTGGAGCATCCTCCCAACGGGTTCAACACCTGGTCTGGACACATGTAAGAGGCACCCAGTGGATGAATGGATGGGTGGAACAGTAAACCAATGTTTGTCTCTCTCAAATCAATAAATTAAAAAAAAATTTTAACTCAGTGAGATATCACTACACACCTATCAGAATGGCCCAAAATCTAGAATACTGACAATACCAAATGCTGGCAAGACTGTGGAGCAGCAGGAACTGTCAGTCAAATGCATAATGGCACAGCCTCTTTGGGAGCTAGTTTGGCAATTTCTTACAGACTAAACTCATACTCATACCATACAATCTAGCAACTGTGCTCCTTGGTACTTACCCAAAGGAGTAGAAAACTTATCACTAGAAAAGATCCTACATAGAACATTTATGACAACTTTACTCATAATTTTTAAAACTTGGAAACCACCAAGATGTTCAGTGGGTGAATGGATAAACAAACTGATACACCCAGAGAATGGAATGTCCTTATTCATTGAAAAAAAAGAAATGAGCTATCTAGTCATGAAAAGACACAAAGGAAAGTGAAACGCATATTACTTAGTGAAAGAAGCCAATCTAAAAAGCCTACCTAATGAATGGTTTCCACTGTACGGAATTCTGGAAAAGGCAAAACTATGGAGATAATAAAAAGATCCATGATTTACAGGAGTTGGATAGAGCAAGAGATTTTGAGGGCAGTGAAACTACTCTGTGTGATACTGTAATGATAGATATGTGTCACGCTGAAACTGAAGAAGTCAGCCTTCGTGCTGCCTGTCACTACCAGAACCAATAAGTAGAAACAAGGATTGAATCTTTATGGGTGCTTTATTCAGGTGGCTAGTGATTTGAGAAGACAGTATGCATCCTCAAAATCATCTTAAGACTTCTGGCCAAGATGGAGGTGTAGGTAGATACACTTTGCCAGCTCGTACAACCAAAAGAAGGGCAACAGAAATTTAAAAACAAAAAATAACCAGAACTGCCAGAAAATCAAATTGTACGGAAGTCTGAGAACCAAGGATTTAAAGAAGAAACATTCATCCAGACCAGTAGGAAGGATGGAGATGGGCAGCTGGGGCAGAGAGGACACGTGGAAAGGAGGCAGCTGAAGGCCTGGGTGGGTAAGGCAGCACCTGGTGGTCTCACATTTGCATGCACATAACTGGGAAGAACAGCTGGGGAGTGAGACAGACCACACAATCCAAGGTTCCAGCATGAGGAAATAAAGCCTCAAAATCTCTGATGGTAAAAACCTGTGGGGACTGCAGCTGGAGAAATACCCAACTTCACAGGACAGTTCGTTGGAGAGACCCACAGGGTCAGAGAATGTAACAAACCCACCCACCTGGGAATCAGCAACAGAAGGGCCCAATTTGCTTGTGGGTAGTTGGGGGAGTGGCTGAAAGCCTGTCAAGAGCCAAGCAAGCCACATTGTTCCCTCTCTGACCCCTCCCCCACATAAAGCACTATAACGCAGCAACGTGGGTTGCCCTACCCTGGTGAATACCTAAGGCTCTGCCCCTTACATCATAACAGCTGAGCCAAGACAAAAAAATATGGCCCTAATGAAAGAAAAAATCAAAGCTCCAAAAATAGAACTAAGCAATGAAGAGATAGCCAACCTATCAGATGCAGAGTTCAAAACACTGGTAATCAGGATGCTCACAGAAATGGTTGAGTATGGTTGCAAAATGGAGGGAAAAGTGAAGGCTATGCAAAAAACCAACAGTGAAGGGAAGGAAACCGGGACTCAAATCAACAGTTTGGAGCAGAAGGAAGAAATACACATTCAACCAGAACAGAATGAAGAAACAAGAATTCAAAAAAATGAGGAACCTCTAGGTCATCTTTAAATATTCCAACATCTGAATCATAGGGGTGCCAGAAGGAGAAGAGGAAGGGCAAGAAATGGAAAACTTATTTGAAAAAATAATGAAGGAGAACTTCCCCAATCTGGCAAAGGAAATAGACTTCCAGGAAGTCCAGAAAGCCTGGGGAGTCCAAAAGAAACTGGACCCAAGAAAGCACGCACCTAGGCACATCACAATTGCATTACCCAAGATTAAAGATAAGGAAAGAATCTTAAAAGCAGCAAGAGAAAAGGAGACAGTTACCTACAAAGGAGTTCCCCATAAGGCTATCAGCTGATTTCTCAGAACAAACTTTGCAGGCAAGACGGGGCTGGAAAGAAGTATTTGAAGTCATAAAAAGCGGACCTACATCCAAGATTACTCTGTCCAGCAAAGTTATCATTTAGAATGAAAGGGCAGATAAAGTGCTTCCCAGATAAGGTGAAGTTAAAGGAATTCATCATCACCAAGCCCTTATTATATGAAATGTTAAAGGGACTTGTCTAAGAAAAAGAAGATGATCAAAAATATGAACAGTAAAACGACAAACAAAAACAAACTAAGCAAACAACTAGAATAGGAAGAGAATCACAGAAATGAGATCACCTGGAAGGTGAAAATGGGAGGGGAAAATGGGGGAAAAGGCACAGGGAATAAGAAGCATAAATGGTAGACACAAAATAGACAGGGTGAGGTTAAGAACAGTATAGGAAATGGAGAAGCCAAAGAACTTACATGCAAAACCCATGGACATGAACTAAGGGTGGGGTGGGGGAGGGGATATGGGTGGGAAGTGGGGTGAGGGCAGAGGGGGAAAAAGGTGGGGGAATGGGACAACTGTAATAGCATTATCAATAAATACATATTTTTATAAAACCACCTTAAAATCTCATCTCAAGCTGACATTTTTTATAGGGAGAAGTATAGGGTAGATAAGGGGTTTGGGAAAAAAACCCGTTAATCAGATTGTTGGGACCAGTTCTGCCTGGTTTCAGAAGCTGTAACCCTGCTGACAGGCAAAAAGGCCCCAGGGCTAGGGGACCTTGGGACCATGAGCCACTAATGAGACAAAACTTGGATCCTCCAGACAGGGGCACAGCCTCTGTCCCCTTTACTTCACCCTTCTTGGTCCCTGGAGGATGGCTGGATAGTCAATGACAGATAAGATTCTTCAAGGAAAGAACAACCTAAGAGAGGCACAGTTGTGAAGGGGCCATCAGGGAAGGCCTTAGGGGATTGTGGAGGAGGGACAAAAGATGCTTACTCCTCAGCTTCATCATAGCCTGAGTCCTCATTCTCTCTGTAAAAAGCCTCCTAATCTCTTGGCTGCCTTGCTTCCCCTGCCTGATAGAGGCCTGAAACAATGGTGAAGAGCCCTGTGCCAGAACCAGTGGTTCCGGGCAGTAGGGTGCATTGGCGATCAGGCCTAAGAAAGAACGCATTAAATTCTGTGAAACCTGCTTTGCTAAGAATGTCCTCAATTTAAATGTTAAGGGCCCAAGCACAAAATAAGTTTGTTTCCCAAGGTTTTATAGCTGATTGGTGTCACCCTGTCCACCAGACCCTGACTCAAACGGACCCTGTGATCCCAGAAATGTTATCTGTAAACCATACCTCCTTTCTTTGATATGCATCCCTATGCAAGCTAAACTCAATAAAAACCTATTGAGAGAGAGGCTCAAGACCTCTCCCCTCTGAGACTGGTCAGCCTTTTCTCTCCAAGCAGGTCATGTCTTGGTAGATTTATTCTCATCTTAGGTGACAGGGAGAGCTCTGCTGGACAAAGCTCCCCACATCAGATAAGAGTTGCAGTCCTGTTGTGATTTTCCTAGTACTTCTTTATCTGTCAATCAACAATTCTTTATCTGCATTCCCTCCCCGAAACAAAACAGCTCACATACCATCTCCATCCCTAACAGACCCCCTGGGGCACAAAGGTTGAACTGCTTGTCAACCTCCAGGAGTCAGGTGGTCACGCACTCCAGTTCCTGGAATAAGTTTTCCACATGTATTAATCACTTAAGCCTATCAACTATAGCTAAGCATACATTTTTTAACTCTTGACTTCCCCTATCAATGTTACATTTGTGCAAACCCACAGGATGTCCAACAACAAGAGTGAGCCAGTGAAATCTATGCTCTCTGTGTGATGTGATGTGTCCATGTAGGTTCATCTATTGCTGGGGAGGCTGTGCACGTTGTTGGGGCTGGGGAAACACCAGGACTCTCTGTACCTTCTACTAAATTTGCTGTGAACCTAAAATTGCTCTAGAAAATAAAATCTATTTAACATTTTATTATTTTTTTAAAGATTTGTTTATTTTTAGAGAGAGGGGAAGGGAAGGAGGAGGAGAGCGAGAAAAACATCAATGTGTGGTTGCCTCTCATACACCCCCCCACTGGGGTCCCAGCCTGCAACCCAGGCACATGCCCCGACTGGGAATCGAACCAGCAACCCTTTGGTTTGCAGTCCCACACTCAATCCATTGAGCCATACCAGCCAGGGCCTATTTAACATTTTTTAAAAAATATATTTATTGATTATGCTATTACAGTTGTCCCATTCCCCCATCCCTCACTCCACTCCATCCTACCCACCCCCTCCCTCCCACATTCCCCCCCTATAGTTCATGCCCATGGGTCATACTTATAAGTTCTTTGGCTTCTACATTTCCTACACTATTCTTACCCTCCCCCTGTCTATTTTCCACCTATCACCTATGCTACTTATTCTCTGTACCTTTCCCCCCCTCTCCCCCTCCCACTCCCCTGTTGACAACCCTCCATGTGATCTCCATCTCTATGGTCCTGTTCCTGTTCTAGTTGTTTGCCTAGTTTGCTCTCGTTTTTGTTTTATGTGTGGTCGTTAATAACTGTGAGTTTGCTGTCATTTTTACTGTTCATATTTTTTGTCTTCTTTTTCTTTAACATTTCATATAATAAGGGCTTGGTGATGATGAACTTCTTTAACTTGACCTTATCTGAGAAGCACTTTATCTTCCCTTCCATTCTAAATGATAGCTTTGCTGGATACAGTAATCTTGGATGTAGGTCCTTGCGTTTAATCTTGGGTAATGTAATTATGATGTGCCTTGGTGTGTCCCTCCTTAGGTCCAGCTTCTTTGGGACTCTCTGAGCTTCCTGGACTTCCTGGAAGTCTATTTCCTTTGCCAGATGAGGGAAGTTCTCCTTCATTATTTGTTCAAATAAGTTTTCAATTTTTTGTTCCTCCTCTTCTCCTTCTGGCACCCCTATAATTGGGATGTTGGAACGTTTCAAGATGTCCTGGAGGTTCCTAAGCCTCTCCTCATTTTTCCGAATTCTTGTTTCTTCATTCTTTTCTGGTGGGATGTTTCTTTCTTCCTTCTGGTCCACACCATTGATTTGAGTCCCAGTTTCCTTCGCATCACTATTGGTTCCCTGTACATTTTCCTTTGTTTCTCTTGGCATAGCCTTCATTTTTTCATCTGGTTTTCGAACAAATTCAACCAATTCTGTGAGCGTCTTGATAACCAGTGTTTTGAACTGTGCATCTGATAGGTTGGCTATCTCTTCCTCGCTTAGTTGTATTTTTTCTGGAGCTTTGAAGTGTTCTTTCATTTGGGCATTTTTTTTTTTTTTTTGGTCTTGGCAGGTCTGTTACTCTAAAGGGCGGAGCCTTAGGTGTTCCCCGGAGCGGGGTAGCGCTGGTGGCTGCGCTGTGACGCTGTACGTGGGGGAGGGGCCAAGAGGGAGCAATGGCGCCCGCTCCACTCTCCTCCGGATTTCAATCTTTCACTCCGCTACCCACAATCAAACTGGGCCCCTCTGGTGCTGGTTCCCGAGTGGGTGGGCTTGTGCATACTCTAGGCACCTGTGGGTCTCTCCAACAACCTCCCCTGTGAGGCTGGGAGTCTCTCCTGCTGCTGCCCCAACCCCCACAGGCGTTTTCAATCAGAGGTCTGAGGCTTTATTTCCCCCCGCTGGAGCCCTGGGTTGCGAGGTCTGCTTCACTCCCCGCCGTTCATCCCGGTTTATCTGTGCACGAATGTGGGGCCGCAGGGCCTGCTAGTGGTCAGACTGCCTGCCCCGTTTGTCCCACACTCCGCCAGTCTCAGTCCTGCCACGGCCACACAAGTCCTCTCCGCCCTGGTGCCCATCTCCACCCCTCCTACCGGTCTGGATGAATGTTTATTTTTTATTTCCTTGGTGTCGGACTTCCTTGCCGTTCGATTTTCTGTCAGTTCTGGTTGTGCGAGGAGGTGCAGTGTGTCTACCTACACCGCCATCTTGGTTCTCCCCTATTTAACATTTTAAAAAGAGAGCTTCTCTAGTAATTAAGAAAATGTCCACTGATACAGTCACAAAATTTATATTCTAACCATAAGGTTAGGAAAAAAATTTAAGTTTGATAACATCAAAAGTTAATGAGATTGTGGGGAAAATGGTATTCTCCTGGAGGCATGGATACAAGTTGTTTTGGAAGACAATAGACACTAAGAAGAAAAAAAGAAAGGAAAAACCACACTGACCCCACACACCAGCACAGCCTGAGGATGCAGAGGCGTGACTTAGTGGGAAAAAAAGGGTAAATTAGCCAAATTAGCCAAAAAGCCAGTAACATGCAAATGTACTAATAAAATGCACATGTTTCAATACTACATATCACTATGAATGACAGTCATATTATCAACATGAATAGATAACAAAAACATTATTGAGTAAAAAAATTTTTAATGAGATAGAAAGAATGGGGGAATATACCAATCCTTAAAGGACAAAACCTACAGGATTTAACAATCAAGTTTTGTCAGCATCTCAAGTAGAAGATAATTCCCATCTTATCCAGGTTGACTCCAAGAATAGGAAAAAAAAAAAAAAAGGAATGAGAGGGGGAGAACACCCAACTTCTTTGAAGAGGATAGACAGTATCTAACCTACAAACCAAAACCAGACAGGGCTACAACATGGATGAGCCTGAAAAGAAGCCAGACACACAAGGCCACACAGTGTAGGACTCTGTTTATAGGAAATGTCTGGAACAGGAAAATCCACAGGCAGGAAGCTGGTTAAGGGTTACCAGGGCTGGAGGAGGTGGAGGAAGCCGGTAATAGGAACAATGCTTAATGAGTCTGGGGGTTTCCTTTAGGAGTGAAGAAATGTTTTGGAATGAGCGGGCGGTGGTAGTTGCATAGCACTGTGAATGTACTAAATGGCACTGAATCATTCCCTTTCAAATGGTTCATTTCATTATGTAAATTTCACCTCAACGAAAACAAAACCAGTTAACCGAACATGGAGCTAGATAGGAAAATTCAGGCCAATTTGCAAAAATTTCCATGGAAGCAAAAGTCCCAAATCCTGCAGCATTCAGGGATTCTGTCACAACCAAGTATGACTTGACCAGAAATGCACAGAGGAGTCAACCTCAGAAAATCAGGGCAATTTATGTCTGTGCGCTGATGGGCTTGCTGCTGACACAGGCACTTGTTTTCACCTCAAGAGTATGTGTGTGTTTTATGCAGTCAGACCTGGGAGGGGCTCATACACACACAGCAGGCGCAGCCACTCAGAACCCTGGCAGTCTGCAAGCAGAACACTGACCACACAGGAAGGAGCTTTGGAAAATACTAGCACATTTCTCACAGGTGCAAAGAAATGAAGACAGGTATAGGAATTCACCTTTACAAACAGATTCAGCCTAGAACAATACACATGCCATAGTCACCCACTTAAAATGTAAGAGTCAATGGTTTTTAGTATATTCACAGATAAGTACAATGGTCACCATGATCGACGTTAGAGGGTTTCCATCACCACAAAGAGAAACCCACCCATACCCTTTAGCTATTACCTTGTATTCTGCTACTTTCCCAGGACCTAAGCAACCACTAATCTTTCTCTTTCTACAAATGTACATTCTGGACATTTTATACACATGAAATCATATAGTACTGACCTTTGCTTCTTTCATTTAGCATAATGTTTTCAAGTCTCACCCACATTGTAGCAGGTATCAGACCATCTCTCCTTTTTATGGCTGATTAATATTTTTAGTGTATGGATGGACCATATTTTGTGTATTCATTCATCCCATTGAAGGACCTTCGGGTTGGTTCTACCCTTTGGCCATTACAATTGTGCTGCCCTGAATGTTTGTGTGCAACAAATATATATTTTTTAAGATTTTATTTCTTTATTTTTAGAGAGAGGGGAAGGGAGAGAGAAAGAGAGGGAGAGAAACATCACTGTACAAGAGAAACATTGATCAGTTACCTCTCACATGCCCCCAACTGGAGACTTGGCCTGCAGCAACCCAGGCTTGTGCCCTGACTGGGAATCAAACCAGGGACCTTTCAGTTTGCGGGACGATGACCAACCCACTAAGCCATACCAGCCTGGGCACAACAAATACATTTCGAAGAAATAAAGAATCTTTCATAACCCAAAGAACTGCATAAAAGTGGAAATTCCCCACTGTGACAAAACAGTAGAAGAAAGTCCCTTTTTTCCAAGTTTTAAAAAATTTATATGCTGCTTTATTTCTGTAAGGATACACTGAAACATTAGATGATACTAGCTAATGAAAAAATGTAGAAATGGGGCATCCACTTCTCTAACCACAGCCACAAGACTGTTAACATGTATTGTCATTACATGTTCACTTTCAGATTGTCTCATTGTACCATGTAAATAAGAAAGGGGCTAGAAATCAGTAAGTAGGTAATCCTGCCTCTCAGTAAGCACTACCTACCTGGACATCTGTTTGTGAGGACGATAACCACCCTGCTCCCCCAGATGCAGCTAAGCTCTTGAGGACCAGTCCTAGCAACCACAAGAGAAGGGGTGCTGCTGGGCCTCTTTAACACAGGGACAAAGAGCAGACAACTATAACAGGGGTGTCCAACCCGTGGCCTGCTGGCCACATGCAGCCCAGGATGGCTGTGAATGTGTACCAACACAAAATCATAAAATTACTTAAAAGATGAGTTTTTTGTGTGATTACGTGTCACAATGCCACGTAAAATAAAAATATGTATGCTTGCGGTATTTGTACATGCACGGCTTCATGGTGTGTGGCTTCCAGTGTGTTATCATCCAAGCGCAGGCAGTAGGCCTGACACCATCAGACGTTACATGTGCTCTCGGTGACTTAGTGAGGCAGTAATTATCAATATTTCAACCTACCATTGCAATGTTATGGATTTAATGTTATTTAGAAGTCAGGTAAGCATTATTTAATTATTAAAGGTATTTCCACACCTCAGCGGCACCTCACACATCACGCACAGCACCTTACTATCAGTGGTCCCCCTCGCCCTACATCGGCAGCCTACAGGGCTGTGGAAGGGCCCAAACCTTGCTTTCTATTTTCCTGTCAATTCGTTTTCATAATAAAAGTAAATAAAGTCCCTTACCTATTATTGTTTTTTTAATTCCAGCATGGTTTCTACAATATCTCAAAAGGAAAAAAGAACTCCAAAAAAGAAAAATTACGGATGAAAGAAGATTGTTCAATGAAAAGTGGACAGATGAGCACTTTTTTGTCAAGGCAAATAGTAAGGCAGTCTGCTTAATTTGTAGGGAATTTGTGCAAATTTTCAAAGACCATGATTTGAAAAGGCATTATATGCAAAAACATGCTGCCAAATTCACTGTGTATGAAGGATTGTGTCATAAGGACAAAATAGCAGAACTGAAAAAAGTCTGTCTTCTCAACAAAAATTTTTTCAAAAGTTACAACTCAGGTGGATTCTACTGTAAAAGCTAGTTATGTGGCAGCATATTTAATAGCAAAAAACAATCAAAATCATTTACTGATGGTGAGTTTATGAAACAATGTATAGAAAGTGTGGCAGATATCATTTGCTCTGAGAAGAAGGGGGGTATTTCTAAAATCAGCTTGTCTTACAAGACTACAGCCAGGTGAATTGAAGAAATTGGAAAATCTATCAAAAGAAGTTTGGAGAGTATAGCTGCTGATTTTAAATTTTATGCTTTGGTGATGGTTGATAGCACTGATGCTACAGATACGGCTCAACTTGCCATTTTTATTAGACTTATTGATGACGACTATGATGTCACTGAAGAAATGACTTCTTTAGTGCCATTAAAAGACACAACTGAATCAAGAGATTTATATGAAGCAATAAAAAATATGTTGAAGCGATTTTCTTTGTCCATTGCCAGCATATCTGGTACAGTTACTGATGGTGCCTAGCAATGATAAAGGAAAAAGAGAGACTGGTAAAAGTAACAGAAGACAGTGCAATTGCCACCCCCAAACTCATGTTTGATGAAGTATCATTGCATAGTACACCATGAAAATTTATGCACAAAATCTTTAAAAATGGATAACGTCATGCAAATCATCATCAAGACTATGAATTTCATAAGACCCAGGGGACTGAATCATAGCCAGTTCCAGGAACTCCTTAAAAGTACTGAGGCTGACTATGGCAACATCATTTACTTTTCAGAAGATGGCTAAGTCCAGGCCAAATGTTGAAAAGATTCTATGATTTGTGACATGCTATCAAGTTGCTTATGGTATCAAAAAACAAATTTGTGCTAGAATTGACAATGAAAACTGGCTCATAGATTTAGCATTTTCAGTGGATGTAACTGCTCATTTAAATGAGTTAAACATGCGTCTTCACAAACACAAGGTGAAAACCAACTTATCAACAATACCTTGTTTCAAACCACAGCAGCATTCCAAATGAAACTGAAACTATGGCAAGCTCAAATGAAGGCAAACAATTTTATTCATTTGGACATGTTAGCTAAACACAGTCCTGTGAAGAGCGAAAAATATGCAGCCTTGCCTTTTGATTTGATACAAGAATTTGAAAACAGATTTCAAGATTTCTGGGAAAATAATCAGTATTTTGCTACATATGCGAGTCCATTTTCAGTCGACATAAATATGTTATCCGCTAATTTTCAAATGGAATGCACAGAGGTGCAATCTGACATTCAACTTAAAAAATTTGATTGTGTCTCTACTGGACTTTTATAGGTCCTATCTTCCCGGAGACAAATATCCCTTGCTTCACAGTCACACCTTATTCAGGTCATCACTATTTGGCAACACCTACATTTGCCAGCAACTATTTTCAAGAATAAAACATGTTAAGAGTAAAATTAGAACCAAAATATCTGATGAGCAAGCACCTTGAGAACTGAGAACTGCAACTACTCCTATCAAACCAGATACTGGTGTGCTATTTTCTCAAATACAATGTCAAACATCCCACTAGTTTGATGTTGCCTTCTTTTCTTTTATGTTTATAATTTTTTTAAAAATTAAAAAAATCAGTGACGTTTTATTACTTAGATATGTACATTTTCTATGTTAGTGATCACAAACGTGGGACGTGCTCAACAATTTTAAAAGATTATGAAAAGGGCTGCTGCATAGTTAGGGTTATGATGTGAGGATTTTATTGCTTATCTGTAGTGGCGGATATCACAAAAATTATGCACAGACCTTTTTTCGCTCATCAGCATTTGTTAGTGTTTGTGTATTTAATGTGTGGCCCAAGACAACTCTTCTTCTTCCAGTGTGGCCCAGAGATGCCAAAAGGTTGGACACTCCTGAACTACAATGTTTGTTACAAGGGATTCAACTAGCCACATCCATGCCAGTCACAGCCCTGGTGCCTGCTCAGCTACCCCTCCAGAGTTCTATGGTTACTTTTGTGGGATGATGTCAGAACCCAAGGAACCTGTGAGGGGGCTAAAATATTGCCATGCAAAGTCTCCACCCATAAACTATGCTGCTATTGATTAAAACAAAATATTAGTAATTAAAAAAAGAAATGACAGCTGGGTTAGTTTTAAGCTTCCAGAAGTATTCACAGTGACAATATTTATCTGAAACAGACTCGTTCTCTCAGATCTGCCTGCACTTTCCAAGTCACCTGCGTGTTCTGTGCTTGAAAGTAGGGAGGTTCAGAAAACACAGCTAAGTTCAAATGTTAATTTTCTCTGAAATTTGTATTAGTCGATTGAAAGCGCCAAAGAACAGAAGGGAGGTTTTGATGAGGGAAGTCAGACCATGCATTTTGGTAAGTTCTCCTGTACACAGAACAGGGCGAGCAGCAAGTTGGAGCAGTCACTGCAACTCTGTGTTGGGTGATGACAGTGGGGCCCAGTTGAGTCCCAAAGGGCATCTCAGTGGGCACTCTATCTCTTAGGCTTCTTGCTTACATCACTAAGCAGCTATCAGTAAATGGTTAGCACTTTTCTGCTCTACGGTGAACATGCAGTAAAGTCAATCTATCTAAATGTTCACATTTTAACTGCAACGATCACAAAATTAACTTTGCTGCGGAGTTGCTTTTTGCTAAATCCTAGTACAATCGCTATGCACCCTTATTTGAGTAATACTGTAAAATGGCAGAAAGACAGAAGGGCTGTGGCTGGGCAACTCAGTTGGTTAGAGTGTCGTCCTGATACGCCAATGTTAGGGGTTCCATCCCTGGTTGGAGTACATTTGGGAGGCGAGGCAACTGATCAATGTTTCCCTCTCACATTAATGTTTCCCTCTCCCTCTCTCTTCCACACTCTCTAAAATCAATAAATATATCCTCAGGTGAGGATCAAAAAGATAAAAAAAGACAGAAGGAACAACTTTGAAGAGGTGAAAGGCCACTCTTTCCCTAAGGATGGTGCAGGGCAGAGGGTGAGAACATGAAGAACAAGACTCAATCCCATTTTACAGGACAGAAGCCCTGTCATTTTACAGCTTTCTGGCACAGTCAGGGCAGTAGACTCATGCCTGATGGAAAACAAAGCGCTTCTTGGCAGGTGCATAGAGCATTTTTTGCAGTGGAAGCAGTAGCTGTGCCAAGATTGTCCTTCATGGGCCACCACCAACCAGTGATGGGGTTCTTGCACCCAGCACACTGCTTGGCAAAAAGTCTTGGAGCCATCCACACAGTAACACTGGTCCTCCACAGCAGTGACACCTGCCCGACAGCTTCTCAGAGTAGGTGACACACACAAAGCACTCTGCATGCCGGGGCTGATCCCAGTACATGATTCTTCCCAATGTGTTGACTTTTCACCCAATGCTTGGCAAATCTGGCCTCATGGCAAGTCACACAGAGGAAGTCCTCCCCTTTAAGAAAGAAGCTTCCAGTCTAGGTGACTTGCCTGCAGTTGCTGCAGGTGAAGGTGTCTTTGTGCCAGATGGCCCCCTTGTACTACCCATCTGATCTCCTGCCACAATGGGCTTGAAGCAGCCTTTGCACTCCAGAGAGTCCTCCCACATGGCACACTTGTTGCCCAGAATCTTGTTGGACTGAGACACAAAGGTCTCGTGGGGCAAGGGGTGCTGGCACTTGGCACAGCGGGAGCAGGTGTCATGCCAGTAGCAGTTCCTACAGTGCACCAGCTTGGAGTCAGCACCAAAGGGCTCATGGCATCCACATAGTTATTGGCGCAGAACTTGTCAAAGCACGCAAGGCAGCAGCAGTGGCCATCCTTCTCCGCATACCTCTTCCCCTACAGGCTGTCCCTGTGGTGGTGGCAGTCAAACTTCTCAGCCATGGGGCCCACCTTGTACCTAGAAGAATCTCACACTGGATGTGTGGACAATGGGATGTGTTGGCAAGGGCTGGATATAGTCGTCAGTAACTTCAATGTGCTGCCTGGGGACGTTGGCAGCGCAGGGGTGTGGGCGGCAGCTGCTGCCTGCACTGACATCCAGGCATGGTGGCGGCAGACTGCCCAGGTATATTTTTTTCCACAGAGGAAGAATGAACCAGTTCCCAGTTCTGTAAGAATACAAACTAGCATATTGTTTCAGAATAAAATGCACCTATGCACTGCTGCTATTAAACCAAGTTAGTGTAAAACACTAACTTATTTAAGCCAGAAGCTTTCAATTCAATAAATCATTTTTTTTTTCTCCCCAGGCATGTGCCCTGACCAGAATCCAACTGGCGACCTTTCAGTTTGCAGGAGGACGCCCAACTGACTGAGCCACACCAGCCAGGGCTCAATAAATTGCTTCTTTAAAAAGGGATTTTCTTTAAAAAAAAAGAAAAGAAAAGAAAGAAAGAAAAAGGCGGGGGGATTTTCTTATTGTAGAAAGACACTTTAAAACCTAAGACAGTGCATGGCCATCTCTGCTCAAAACCTAAAGGTACACAGCTTCCTACATACCCTGTGTCCACCCCCATCTCTGACATCAGATCTCACAGCCACCCCGACCCCACTCCCTCCAGACTTCCTAGTTCTGGATCACATGTCTGCCTCAGGCCCTTAGTAGTTGCTATTCCCTCCTCCTAGAATGTTTGCTCACCTGCATACCTGTACAGCTCACCCACCTTCCTTCTTTCAGGTCTCTACCCAAATGTCTCCCGAACTCGAGGCCTCTTTTGACTACCTAATATAAGAAGAGTGACTCATCCTTGCCCCAACCCAGCATGCTCTTCCCTCCTACCCTGTTCTGAGTCCCCCAAATTTAGCACCACCTGACTGGTTATGAGCCAGGTGTTTGTCCCCTTGCCCCTCCACATCACGGGGGAAAGGCCTCTGCTTTCTTCAAGGCACCTGTCTCCAGCACATACAGCTTCATGGTTGTTCTCCTTCACAAATTAACTTACAAGGGCACTGCAATCCCAAAGGCCCAGCTTGATCTGTGAAATGCAACAAACCCATGAAAAGATTCCTGTACTGCTAGAGGTGGGGGTTGCATATTATAAATATGCAAATACCACTAAACTGTCATTTTAAAATAATTGATTTTCTGTTATGTGAATTCCACTTAAAAAAGAATACAGTGTAATACTGCACACTTATTAGAATAACTAAAATTACAAAGACTGCCCTGACCATTGTAGCTCAGTTGGTTGGGTTCCGTCCCACAAACTGAGAGGTCGCTGGTTTGATTTCCGATCAGGGCAAATGCCTGGGTTGCGAGTTCAGCCCTCAGTCGGGGCACACACAGGAGAACACGTGGATGTTTCCCTCCTTTTCTCCCTCCGTTCCCCCCTCTCTAAAAATAAATAAATAAATAAATAATCTTAAATTAAAAACAAAATCATGAAGTCTGACCCCAGCAGGCGACGGCTGGCTGTGTGAGAATGAGAACATATAGAATGCTGGGAGAGGGCAAGAGCACAGCCACTTTGGAAAGCGTTTTGAAAGTTCTTTAAAATTAAATACATACCTCCTATATGAGGCAACCATTCCACCCCTGGGAAGTCGCCCAAAAGAAATAAAAGCATATGAACAGACTTACACATAAATGTTCATAGCAGCTCTATCTGTGATAATCAAAAACTGGGAATAACGCAAATATCCATCAACAAACTGGGTAAATGGACTGTGGGCTAGCTGTACAAGGGATTACAGCTCAGCAATGAAAATGCATTACCTTTTAAGGTAGGCAACACTGTGGATATGTCTTAAAATAATTGTGTCAGGTAAAAATCGCCAGACAAAAAAGGGTATGTATTATATGATTCTAGAAAAGCAAAGAGTCTGTAGTATCAGATGCTAATCAGTGGTTAACTGGGTAAGGGGGGAATGGAATAAAATGAAATGAGGAAACTCTGGGGGAAAACCTTGGAAATGTGAGCTCAGTGACAGATGCCAGACACAAGGCTGCATAGTACGTGACTCCACTTCTGTGAACTGTCCAGAACGGGCAACTCCACAGAGATGGGATATGGATTAGTGCTTGTGGGGAGGGGGGTGGAGAAGGGTAGTGACTGCTGATGCGGACAGCGTTTCCTTTCGGGGAGATGAAGATGCCTTGGAACTAGATGGAGGTGGGGGTTGTACACATGGCGTGTGTACTAAATGCCAGTGAACTGTATACTTTAAAATGGTTAATGTTATGTTCTGTGAATTTTCCTTGATAAAAAAATGAAAGAATGGTGAGAGTTGGACAGGATAAATACATACGCTGCCCACCCCCAACTTTAACACTACAGTCCCTGGCTAATTCCACCCCAGCCCCTCTGGGCCAGCTTCTCTGACCCACCGGAATTTCACCAAGTCATGGCACCTGCACCCGCCCTGTCGACATCCTCCTCCTAGTAAGCCCCCAAACAAGTCTCCCTTTTACACCTGGATCCTCCCTGTAAGTGACTCACTGGGCTTGCTGCACAGGACAGAATGGGTGGCTGACAGAATGAGCACTGCTTGAGGGAACAAAGAGCTGACACCTGGCGTCCACACCGGGGGCAGACTGTGTGACTGCACTGGCATGCAGATGACAAAGCTATAACTGAGAAAGCAAAGCTACCTGCCAACAGTTCATCAGCTAGCTCAGTGGCATGGGAGCCCCTACCCCGGGTCTGCCCCTTTGTGGCAGCTGGTCTGCAAGGAGGGTCCCATGCACTGGGTCCCCCAGTATTCATACCCCCCACCCCTGCACACAGGTCCGGGCTAACGTGGGACTCCACCGAACCAACAGAATGCAGCAGAAATGATGCTGACCCAGTTCCTGGAGGGCCTGAGCTTTAGAAGGTCCGGCAGTTTTAGCTCTGCCCTTAGGGGAGCCATGAGTTACAATGGAAGGAAAGTGGCCATCCCATTCAGGTGACCACATAGAAAGGCTCTCTGGAGAGGCCACACGGAAAGGGGAAAGGCCCATCATCCCAGTTGTCCCTTGAAGGCACCAAACATGACAGAGACATTCTGGACGGCAGTGTCCAACTAGCCCAACCCCCAGAGGACAGCAGCCAACATCAGGTGGAACAAAAGAGCCAGTAGCCACACCAGCATAAGAAAAGACACATAGATCAGTGGAATAGAATAGAGAGCCCAGAAATACACCCACACCTCTGTGGTCAATTGACTGAAGATACCAATAAGTGGTGTTGGAAAAACAACAGATAATATGTAAAAAATTGAAACTAGACCACTTTCTTACACCATACACAAGAATAAACTCAAAATGGATTAAAGACTTAAATGTAAGACCTGGAATCATAAAACTCCTAAAAGATAGTAAACTCTCTAACACCGCTCTTAGTAATATTTTTTTGGGGGGGGGATATGTGTCCTCTGGCAATGAAAACAAAAGAAAAAAAATAAACAAATGGGACTAACGCCAAACTAAAACATTTTTGCACAGCAAGGAAACCATCAACAAAATGAAAGGTAATATACTGAATGAGAGAAGATATTCACCAATGATACATCCAATAAAGGGTTAATGTCCAAAATATATAAAAAACTCATACAACCTAACACCAAAAAATCAAGCAATCTGATTTAAAAATGGGCCCTGGCTGGTATGGCTCAGTGGATTGAGTGCAGGCCTACAAACCAAGGGGTTGTCAGTTTGATTCCCAGGCTGGGCACATGCCTGGGTTGTGAGCCAGATCTCCAGTGGGGGATGTGCAGGAGGCAAGCACACATTCATGTTTCTCTCCCTCTCTTTCTCCTTCCCTCCCCCTCTCTAAAACAAACAAACAAACAAAAACCAAGCAGAGGACCTGAATATATTTCAAGGTCCTTTATGTCCAAGGAAGACATAAAGATGGCCAATAGACATATGAAAAGATGCTCGACATCACTTATTATCAGGAAAATACAAATTAAAACCACAATGAGATACCACCTCACATCTGTCAGAATGGCTGTCACCCATAAATCAACAAACAACAAGTGTTGGCAAGGTTGTGGAGAAAAGGGAACCTTCATGCACTGTTGGTGGGAATGCAGACTGGTGCAGCCACTGTGGAAAACACTGTGAAGGGTCCTCAAAAAATAAAAAATAGATCTGCCTATGACTCAGCAATTCCACTTCTGGGTATTTATCTGAGGAAAACAAAAACACCAATTTAAAAAGATATATGCCCTATGTTCACTGCAGCATTTGTATACAATAGCCAAGATATGGAAGTAACCCAGGTGCCCATTGAAGACGAGTGGGTAAAAAGCTGTGGTACATTTACACAATGGAGCATTACTTGGCCATAAGAAGGAATGAAGCTTTGCCATTTGTGAGAACATGGATGATACTATGCTCAGTGAAATAAGTCAGGCAGAAAAAGACAAATACCATATGATTTCACCTATATGTGGAATCTAAAAAAAACAAGCACAAACAAAACAAAAACAAACTCAGAGATAGAACAAACTGAGGGTTACCAGATAGGAAGGGGGTTTGGGACTAGGTGGAAAAGGGGAAAGAGATTAAGAAGTAAAAATTGCAGTTACAAAGTAATCACAGGGATGTAAGTACAGCATAGGGAACACAGTCAATAATATTGCAATAATTATGTATGGTATCAGATGGGTACCAGACTTATGGTGGGGATCACTTCATAAGTTATATAAATATCTGACTACTCTGCACACCTGAAACTAATATTGAATGTCAACTGTAAGTGAAAAAAAATAAAATGATAGTAACATTAAAGAAAGGGGGATAGCCACCAGCCAGCCCGGAGAACTAGGACAGTATATTGATGATTGTTGGGAGCTTCTGGGTGTGCGGTGATTGGCTCCTCCGATAACTGAGAACCCATGACACCCCAGAAATATCCAAATCCTAGGCCTCTGCTTAGGTGGTGTGTGACATCTGCAGCTAGCCTCATAGCCCCTGGTCCACTGTAGCTAACCATGCCCAGGCAAAGGAGGAAAACCCAAACACCTAGAAACAAGAAAACCCTGCTCTCTGAGATAACTCCTTCCTGTCAGCTGTTAGAAGCCCACCATGCCTCTTTGGCAGGATGTCTTGGCCAGCTCAGAGTGCACCCAGAGGGTAGAGAGGGAAGGCCTGTACCCCAGAAGGTGGGACACCCCCTGCTCCACTGTCAGTCAAGTCCCCTATCCTGGCTGCAGCCCACCTCCCAAACCTCCCTCCCTCTGCCCCACAGATAACTTAGCCCCCAGCACATTGTCCCAGGCCCAGACTCCCAAACCCTCTTCAAACAGCTTCCCCCATGGGGAGCAGGGTCCCAAAATTAAACTTTACCACCTCTAGGAAGCCCTCCTGGTGCCCCCCACCTGCTCTTTCCCCTCCTAGTATTATGTATCAGGGATAAGCTCCCTGCCGGCCAGGCCTGGGAGCCCCAAGACCCTTCGTGGGACGCTGGGTGTCCCCCAGCACTGGACTGCGTGCTAGCGGATGACAGATATCCAGTCCACCTCCAAGAATGTCAGTGAGGTCGCTGTCCCACAAGGAGGCTCCCAGGGCCCTGGCCAACCCATTCAGTGAGGAGGAGGAAATGGAGGGGCACAGCAGAGCCTCACCTTCTCACCCAGAAGTCAGGGTATATACGAGTACATTAACTGTATTTTCCGTATTCTTGATGCTCTGGCAGCTGATGTCTTCCTAACCAGGGAGGGACAGTCCATAGGGGTTAGCTACTTCCTAAAGATAAAAAACAAATCACTTTTCATGGGCAAACCAGCCAATCCAGAGCCACTATCCTTGTGCCCTGATCACCTGAGGGGCCAGGTGCTAACTAGGGACAATTGGTGTAAGCCTGACAATAAGCTTTTTGCTTGCTGAAGCATCCATTTCAAAAGACATTCCTCTTTTAATTTTATTTACTTTTAGAGAGAGGGGGAGGAAGAGAGGGAAAAAAACATCAGTGTGTGGTTGCCTCTCATGTGCCCCCCACTGGGGACCTGGCCTGCAACCCAGGCATGTGCCCTGACTGGGAATCGAACTGGCGACCCTTTGGTTCCAGGCCGGCACTCAGTCTATTGAGCCACACCAGAGAGGGCCATTACTCTTGAACAAACACAATGCCAGTCTAATGCTGTAGCTACTGGGCAAGACAACCAGATAAGGAATCAGGCTGCTCTCACACATAAAAGACCCTCTTTCAGAAAGCACCGGGTGACTAGATAACCCATAATTTGTGTGACCTTGCTTCTCCCTTCCCACACCCTAATTCCTGCTCTTATGCTTTAAATTCATCAATAGAGAACCCAGACAACCCTAGATGACTCACCCTCAATCCCCAGGTCCGTGGGTGCGCCCCACGGCCAGTTTAACCACGCCCTGTGGTCCAGAGCCTGCCATGTTAACTCCAGGACCCGTGAGTAATAAAAGTCTTGTTCCTTGAAGTCCCTGATGGCTGCTGAGGTGCATCCTGGGATCACACTCAGAACCACCAAGCTGGTGCAGCACTAAGCCTGGCTCTGGTCAGGAAATGCCTGTGGGCAGCAGGAGTAACAAGGACCTGGGTGAGTGTCTCCAGCCCTCCTAGCTGAGGGTGTCCCTGCCAACAGGCTGACACTTACACAACAGACGGTGCCCACACCAAGCCCACTGAAACTGTCTGCACTAGCAACCCACGCCCGCTCACCCTGCTGTGTCTACTCCTTCTGGTGGAAACCACAATCGACGCTCTGGCCATTGTTCCTCCCCCACCCTCTGCCTGCAGACTGCCCGAGAGCTTCCTCGAGTGGCGCCCACTCCTTGTGAGGTGCAAGGTGCCTTTTCAATGGCAGTCTTCCCTGAGCTGTTGCCCTCAACATGCCTGACGGCCACACTGGGCAGGGAGCTCCCCCGAACTCCAGAAGGCAACGGCCAAGCTCTGCTCTCCTTGGAGAACCTGTGAGTAATGCAGACCCCTCTGCTGCCTCTGCTCAGGGTCCCAGGAAGCAGGGTGGCTGACGGGGCGCCCAGGGCTGGGTGCTACACGCAGAGGAGGCTGTGGCCCAGAGCCCAGGCTGCCCCAGCAGAGACAGAGGCCCAGAGGCAGGCAGAGTTACATGAAATAACTTTAATCACCACCCGCAGATAGGGTGGGGCAGCGGCAGTGTCCAAACAAGGGCCACCCCCACCCTGGAGTGGCCAGGGGACAACCCCTTGGTTCCAGCTGGCACATGTTCTCTATCCAGGCCCCCCACATTCAGGGGGAGGGTCAGGCACCTCCAATCTCCAGGATCACCTCTTCAGGAGCTCAGGTCTGCAGTGCTGTGTGGCCAGAAGAACACATGTCTGAGGGCTGCTGTGTCAGCAGCCACATGTGTGTCCCCACAGCTGCCACACTCAGGGCCCCGGCGATGTGACAACAAGAGCTCATCCTCAGAAGGGTGAAGTCTTCCTCTCTAACATCAGCTTCAGTGGGCTTAGGAGCCCCTTAGCACAGAGCTGGGACAGCACAAACAGGGCGGCGGCCACCAGACCCACACTGAGCACCACTGTGGGAGACAGAGAGATGGGAATGGGTGAGGGAGTGGGAGGAGCCCCACTCCCAATGCATAGGGACTGGGGTCTGCAGCCTGTCCCCTCCCCAGGGAGTGGGAGTGGGGAGCCTGTTCATCATACCGGCAGCTGCGAGAACCCCGTAGGCACTTCGACTTCTGGACTGGACTGAGTCCTGGACCCTGCCAAAGGTGGTATTCCTGAGATAAGTGACACTCCCTGGGGTCACAGGGGTCCCCACAGACGTGCTTTCCTGGAGGGTCTCAGTTCCTGCAATAAGTTCAGGCATTCATTAGCTTAGGAGGGGACACCCAGGGCACAGGAGTTGGGGGGGGCAGGAGATGAACAGGCTTTCAGGTGCCTAAGGGGGACCTTGAGGCTCATCTTCCATCCCAGATGGGGTGAAGTTGGTGAGCACAGACACCGGAAGTGACCTCTCATTGCCCCCAAGGGAATGCAGACAAGAGCAGACACACATGTCCACATTCCAAGCCTGGTCACACACCGGAAGGTGTCAGACATCCTTATCTAACAACCAGCCCTCCCCACCATTACTGCTATGATGAAGTCCCTGGGCTCGTACCACAGCCAAGCTCATCGCTGGAGTCAACACAGTCTGGGTGGCCATCACACAACCACGTGGGTGGGATGCAGGTGCCGCCCAGTGGGCAGCGGAGCTCCCCTGCCCGGCATGGCTGGCTGCTGCAGTTGGGGAGGTTCTTGCAGCCATCAATGCTGTCACAGGAGCAGGGGCTGTCCATGGGTGGCGGGCAATGCCTGTCTTGGCTGCATGGCTTCCCATCTGGAGTGCAGGGTGAGTCAGGTCCCAAATGCCCCCATGACAGGTCCCAGGTACTCCCCACACCCCACTCCCTTGCAAGCCTCCCATTCCAAGACCACACTAACTCCACCTGCATATAAAGCCACCTCCTCTGAGGTGGTGATGCCAGAGACACAGACTTCCCTCCTTACAAGCCCCGTCCACCCTCAGGCCCTGCCCCACGGTGCCCTCTGAAAGCCACATCCCTTCCACAAGCACTGCCTCCCATGGCCCCACCCTTGCAAGTTCCACCCCAGAAAGTGGCCACTCACTGCACTCCTCCTCATCGCTGCCATCGGGGCAGTCCCAGTCACCATCGCACTGCCAGGTGAGGGGCATGCAGTAGCCTGTGATGCGGCACTGGAAGTGGGTGGGCGGGCATGAACCTGGGCTGGGACCTGTGAGATGTACACAAGTGAGGGCTGGGAGGCCCGAGTCTGGATCCTCTCCAGAAGTTCAGTGGTCACAGGCAAGGTCCCAGGGTGCTGGAACTACAGTGGTGGCCACCCTTCGCTGAGGACCTACTAAGTGTGGGGCTTAGAGTCAGAGTTCACAGTCTCACCATGCAGCCTACTGGGCAGATTCTACTGTCATTCCCAGTCCACAGAAAACACTACAGAGAAGTAAGGCCAGAGGCAGCAGGACCACTGGTTGACTCAGGGTTCGAACCCACATCTCACTGATCCCAGAATCATCACCAGGCTCCAAATGGCCACATGGTCTCCCCAGGAGTCTCTCCTAGCTTCACGGTTAAACAGGCTTGGGGAGGGGCCTTCTCTGAACCTGCACAGGATCAGGACCATGGTCAGGATCAGCAGGACCCATTACATTCCACCTACTTAACAAAGGGGAAACCGAGGCCCTGGGTAAAGGACCTGCTTCATCACAAAGCTTTGTTGACTGAGCTCCCAAATTACTCCCAGATCTGACCACTGCCCTGAATGTGCCACCTCCTCACCAGGTCCCCATCCCTATCTCCATTCGAATACTGGGACCTCTCAGAGTCACATCATTTGTCACCCACTCTCACCTGCCCTCTGCTCAAAGCCGGCTCCTGATCCCCCAAACCCCCCACAATAAAATCCTACCTCCTCCACGTGACCTGCAAGGCCTAGCCCAGCCCTGAACCCTTCCTGGAACCTCATCTCCCCCCCCACATTCTCCTCCTTGCCAAGCTTCCTCTGTTCTGGCTGCCTCCCTACTTCTCCAAGGGCTGGGCTTGTTCCAGACCAGGCCTTTGTCAGTGCTGCTCCCTGACACTCTTCTCCCTTCTGTTCCCAGGGATTTCCTCCTCAGATCTCAATCTATTTCCTGGGAGGGGCCTCATGCCCCTCTCAGAGACCCCTGAGGCTCTGCTTCCCACTTATATATAACAATGATAACTGATACAGAATAGACTGGACACTCAATGTGTCAGGACCATGACCCTGTGACTGAAAGTCCAGGGTGGTGCCTGACAATAAATGGACACAGATCACACTGGGATAAGATCTAAGCCTTCCTGGACACCCCCCACAGCGAGGCTCAGACTGTATGCTGATCTGGAGCACAGAAGGAACTGGAACCTGAGGCAGCAGGCAGGAATTTGAGGGGCAGAGCAAGGGAGTGATTTTTAGGCTTCCTCTTGGGTGCAGCAAGACAGGTAGCCAACACCTGGTTTGGCCCCAGCCTAGTCCCATTCCATTTGGTGCTGGTCCGCTTGCCCCTTCCACTTTAACTCACAGGGGCCTGAGCCTCCAAAAACCCCATTCTCCACAGCTGGCCCCTCCTCAGACCCCCAGGCCCAGCTGCAGCTATAGGCCACACAGTCCTTGAGCTCAGTAGAGCCCAGAAGAGCTGTAGACAACCTGGAGCCGGCTTCCTTCCCTGACCATAGGGGAATAGCAGCCTCAAGGCTTGGCTTGCTTCCCAGGCCTAGCCAGTCTTGGCCTGGATGAGGAGTGACCTCTCTCCCTGGCCTGCTGGAGTGTGTGTCCCTATGTAAAGTGGGCAGCAGAGTTGATCCCGCCTGGTAAATCCGGGGGTGCCAGACAGCTGAAGTAACTAGTGACTTCCTCTCTCGGCCTGTTTTCTCATCTGTAAATGGGGCAGTTAGGAGTCCTTACCTCAGGATCCTGAGGAGACTGCTTTTGTACAGAGTCTGTTACTTGGTTAACATGAGTCCTGCCTTCCTTGAAGGAACACTTAACCTGAAAAAGGCAGGGACTGGCGCGCTCTCCCTCTCAGGAGCACACCCGCTCCTTTCCCTTCCATCACTTCTTCCCCACAGGTGCCTTACCTTCCCTTTTTTTTCTCTTAAGCTCCAAGAGCCCCTCTTGTGTTTCTGTAACTTGTTTGCTGAGCCTACGCAGCCCAGTTGGCTCCCTTCCACTACCTCTGTAATCTTCTAAATAAACTTTCCTTTATAATTAAGAAGAAAGAAAAAGAAAAGAGAGAAAGAAAGAAAGGAAAGGAAAGGGAGAAAGAAAGAAAAGGAAAGGACTTTGGGGTGAGGTAGGGGACCAGATAAGAGGGGAACCCACGGAGGAGCGAGTTAAGTGAGTGAACCTGAGCTCACACCTAAAAGTCAGGAGCACTTGTGCGCACAGGGGGGCCACTCTAACCCTCCCAGCTGCCTCTGGTAACCTCAGAGACAGCCGCCGACATCACAGAGGCCAGGGGCCACGAGAAGGGAGCCCTTTCTAAGGGCGAAGGAGCTTGTAAATGCAGATTTGGAAGGAGGTAGGGGGGATGGCTGCACAGGAAACAGCCACATGACCTCAGCTCAGGCAGGAGGGTTTGGAAGGCAGGCTGCTGCGGGAGGTACCAGGTACCAGATGACCGACCCTGCAGTGTTGGAGGTCGGACAACCAGAGCCTGCAGAGACCCTTCCGGCCCATGGTGGGCTGAAGGGCGGCTTGGAGGTGAACACAACAACAAAGCAGAGCAAGTGCGGGGTGTGAGCAAGGCCAAGCAGGGTAGTTAAAGGCAGGCAGTGGATTCCTCCATTGGTGAAGGCTTGCACAGCCCTCCGGCTAAGGAGTCAACAGCCACATGCGGGAGAAGTGTCCGCGACAGACTAGCTGCGCAGAGAATGGGGAGGCGGTGCCGGCGCATGGGGATGAAGCCAGGCTCCCCGCAGGGCGGACGCGTGGGCTGCGTAGACCTTACTCACCTAGGGGTTGGGTCGGTGCAGCCTCCAGGCCCAGCCCCAAGCCGAGCAGCAGCTGCAGCACCAGGCCCAGAACCGTGGTCTGCCGGCGTCCTCTCAGCGCCATCCAGCCACTCAATGCGCCTCCCTAGCCCAGCGCCTGCGGAGCGCAGTCCCAACCGCGCGTTAATCCAGCGCGCACGCTGGCGTACAGGCCGGGGGCGGGGCCGGGGCGGGGAGGGCTTGCGGGTAAGCCTACCGTAAATGCCAGAATAGGAGATCCGTGATTTGAGGTTCTTCCTCTTTTTCCAGTGACACGGTGTAGCGAAAGGTAAGGAGGAAGGAGAATGGAAACAAACTTGTCGGTGTCTGCTTACATTTAATGTTCTCTGTGCACCCTGCAGCAAATGTACTGCCTAATTATTTAACACGGCAGCCACTCCCCCCAGGCACGTCCCATCCCCGCCTTCCCACTGCTTCTTTTCTGCACCCTACACAATATGTATTTTATTAATTGTTCTGGTCTAGTGTCGGATTCTCCACTGAAATGACACGCCCAGGAGGGTAAGAATGCTGTTTTTGTGTCTGCAGTGCCTAGGACAGTAGTAGGCTCTTAATATAGACGTCCAATTCTTGGCTTCCATCCTCGGTCCTGTCCCTGACACCTGGATGCGCTCACCCACGCTTGCTGCCTCCCTTAGTCCACATGTACCCCCCCTCAATAGGGAAGTATTAGTCTTCACTTTGGGAACAAGATATGTGAAGACAACCCTTGGTGTTCCCCCCTCTCACACTCATCCAGGAAGCATGTAAAATAACAAACCAGCAGGCTTTTTAGCCAATTTGGCTGCTGAGTTTTCTTGAAAATATTTACCTACAGTTCTACCTTCAGAAGCAGCACATGCAACTGCCAGCAAGACCCCGTGGAGCCAAGTCACTGTCTTTCAGCGTTAGAATGGATGTGGAAGTATTCACCACCCCCCAAATTTCCTGGGAAACTACACTAAAGCATACAGGTTTTTGCAGAAGGGGCTCTACTTGCAGGTGGATGGCACACTCCACTATCTGAAAATGTTGGAGGTTATAGCTGCTTTTGGAGTATTATATTTTCTGAAAATAATCTCCCAGTTTACCAGGCGACATGGAGTAAGAAGCAAAAGTGCAGAGGCAGGTGGGAAGGGTGCAAATAGGACTATAGGGTGGGGGTAGGGGGAACCCAGCTTTAGAGACTCAGCATCTTGGTAAGGGAACAGCTGGTGTCCAGGGAGAAAAGCTAAATCTGTTCCTCGACTCTCCACGCCTCAGTTCTACTGTGGAAGTCTGACAGAAGCACTGACCTCAAGCACTGAAGGAGCTGAGATCCTGGATAGAAGCATTCAGAACAGCACCTGGCACACAGAAGAGCTCAGGTGTCAGCCCTTTCCTCTATTCCCTCGCAGAACTTCAAGTCTGGGTCATAAACTATTCTGAAACCTTCAATGGCTCACCCAGGGTCTTATGAAGCCCTCTAGGGTTGCCCTCCTTGTGGTTTCCACACACCCTGCTCAACCTTCCGTATCTTCCTGAATTGATTCATTTGCCCCAGTCAGAACCCCAACTCCTCCAGGAAGTCTCCCAGGGGCTTGAGCCTATGGAGCTCTCTTCCTCTGATGAGCTTTGAGCTTTTAGTATTTGAAATGCCCACTCTGGGATACTTACACCTCCTGCCTGGGGCTATGACCTTTTCTTGCCCTGCCTTGCTCCCCACTTCCCTCTCCTGGCACACAGCTGATCTCCCCCTACTAAAGGCTGCGGATTCTCTCATGGGGCAGCCACGACACACATCCCCACTGGAGGTCACTTACTTTTGGCTTTCACTCTCTTGCTCATTCCTCCAAGTCACAGGCCCTTTCCTTTCCTTTCCTTTCCTTGGCTGACACTGCCTCACCACCCCTCCCCCACACCCCAGGTCCTTCAGGCCCTGAGCATAAAGGTTTCTGGCTCAGGGAGGCCTCTCCTTACCCACCCTAGGTGAGCCTTACTGGTGAGCCACCTTGCTGTCCTCTTGCCTTCCCTGCTGAGCTGCAGGGTGGTCAAAGTCAGACAGGAGCCACAGTGGGAGGGTACTGGCCAATGTCCATATGAGCAACGGTTGGAAAAGCTCTTGAGAGAGAGAAGTGAGCAGTGTGTTTGGCCTCACTGTCCTTCACAGTCAGAGACTCCCAAACCTCCTGGACCCCAACCCATCACTCTCAGGGATAGACTCAGGCCCTTGGGCAAGGGACGGAGACATCTCTGGGCCTCCTGCACATGTCATCCATCTCTGTGACACGTTACCCGGGAACCCAAGAACCACTCACTACCCCTCTCTGACCCTGGAGCGCTTGGCACCAACTTCGCCTCAAAATCCAAGTAAACCCAGTGTCGCCATAGAAGTAAAAATATAAGTGATACTGGAGAGCACAATATATTTGTCGTAAGTTAGGTCACATTCTCCCGGGAGGGGAGACAAGGAGGGGAAGCACTCAGGTGGCTCTGAGGGCACAGCCAGGTGGTCCAGAGCAGTGTCACAGGTAAGGCTGGTCTTGGGACAGCTCCCACCTTTGTAGGGGAGGAGCTGGTGTCACTGCCTTCTTCTCAGTGGCTGCCACAGCTGAGCTGAAAGAGGAATAAAATCTTACCATTTGCAACATTGATGGGCCCAGAAGGTGTTATGCTCGGTGAAATATTATGCTCAGAGAAAGATAAGTACCTTATGATCTCACTTATATGTGGAATCTAAACAAACAAAAAGCAAAAAACCCAACAAGTTTACAGATACAGAGAACAGACTGGTGGTTGCCAGGGGTGGAGAGTGGTAGGTAGACAAAAGGGGTTAAAAGGTACGAATTTATATTTATAAAATAAATAAGCCCTGAGGATGTAATATACAGATTGGTGACTACAGTTAGTAATACTGAATTGTGTATTTGAAAGTTGCTGAGAGAGTAGATGTTAAAGAGTTCTTATCAAGAAAAAGTAATGAACATTAACTAGACTTACTGTGGTGATCACTCTGCAATATATAGATATCAAGTCATTAAGTTGTACACCTGAAACTAATGTAATGTTTTATGTCAATTATACCTCAATTTTTAAAGAAAGAATACAAACTTACAAAACAACAGTGCCTAGGATTTTCCCAGGCCCTAATTCTGCACTCAGCTAGGTGGGGAGCAAATGAGTTTGCAGATGAAAGAAAAGCCTCTGTCCCTACCACAGCTGATGCTCAACAAATGGGACCTTGAAAAGAAGAAGCAAGAGAAAAGCCTGTCTGCAGGAGTGGGGGTATGGTGTCCTCACCTCTCTGCTGGCTTGCCTGACTCCAGGGCCTTCTGTGAGGACATGACAACCGAGGGTGGCGTGGCTTCCCGGCGGCCATCACGAGTGCAGTAGTAATTGTTGGAGAGCTTGTGGCTGGGGCCCACAGGAAGTCTGGGAGGAGGCTGAGTTCTGAGGGAAAGGGCATGGGCATTAAAGCAAAAGCTGTACATGTTCTCACTGCCTGGCTGAGAAAGGCCAGTCACCTGAGTCACTGTGACAGACTGCAGACCAGGAGTATCCCTTGGTTTGGAGGGACATGCGTAGAGGGTCCAGAGCCTAGAAGCAGGTGGCAGCCCAAGCTTTGGATGTGAACCTACTGAACGGTGATGTCTGGGCCTGCCCCACTGCAGGTCCCCTACCTGCCCCAAATGCGGTGGGTAGGGAGGACGACCTTTTGTGAAACCCATGGAAGGGGCAGGCCCAGACTGAACACCTGGGCCTGTTCCCACCCCACCATGACCCAGAGCTTGGCAACTGGCCTCACTTCTACCTGCAGATGCTCAGGAAATGAAGAAGCCAGGCTCTGCCCACCACCTATCCAGTAGTCAGTCAGTAAATGCTTAGGCAACACGCACCATAGTTCATTCTGCAGGGATTCCTCCCCAAAGGCCGACTACAGAACTCCTGGGTTTCCTGTTATCTCAGGAACTCTCTGGAGAACCCTGGGATCAAGGCTTGTTACTCAAAGAACACTCTGTACCCTAAACCTCCCAGGCCTCTGTATTTCCTGCTACCTCATGGTGGCTGCAGCCAGAGAGGGAGTGAACAGAGCTCTGTCCTGGCCTACGGTAAACCCTGGGTGAATTTAAGAAAACAAACTTTATATCTGATAATATTTTTGCCAGGATTTAAGTTTTTCTTAAAACAAGTGATAGTCATATACTTTTAAAAAAAGAAATAGAGATAAAAATGAATAAAAAATTTAACATTCCAAGCAATATCCTGTGTGGAAGTTATAATTCACTTAACCCCTGGAGTGCAGAGATGACCTCTGTAGGAATGGCCACAGCTTTCAGCAAGTAGCACAGAAAAGGTATAAAGAACCAGTGTCGAGCTTTTGCGAAGTGAGATATAATAACCAGTGAGGTTTATGCCAAGCGTAATTGTTGCTAATTTGGAGAGAAAAAACAACAAAACCCAGCACCCAACAGAAAGGCCCCAATAATCACTAGCGGGTGCCATTATCCTAAAGCAGCTGAAGTTTACAAAACCCTTTCAATGGGCCTAAACCGTGGATAGAAAAGCAATTAAAAACTTTTGATATTGGGAATTAGTCACACCATGTAAGCATTCACATAAATTTGGCTATTTTAATGCTATTTCTGTTCCTTTCCTGCCAACTCTCCCAGGCCACCTTACCTTTGCCAGGCACTGACTTCGTATATACTGCTATCCCCCTTTCCTCCACCTGTTTCAGCCATGGGGGCCTCCTTCCTACTCCTGGCTCTGCATGGCCTTACAGCTTTGTGATTACTGTTCCCTCTGCCCAGAATGTCTTTTCAATAATTATCCTTTGTCTCCTCATCGTTCAGGTGAATCAAATCTCAATTCCTTAAGAGAATTTTCCTGACCACATGACCAGAGGTAGCCACCCTCCAGATTACTCATTGATTTTGCCTTCAGAGTATTCCAGAAAGTCTTTTGCCCACTGTGTCTTTTTATTTCCCTACTATGTTTGTCTCTCCCAAGGATATGAAGGAATGAGGTCAAGAACTTTGCACTGGTATCCCCAAGGCTGTGGAATGACACGGGCTTGTAAATATCAAGCATTTGGGGACATAAATGAGTGTGAAATCAAGACACTTCAGGGTTCAAGTCCCAGCTGTCACTTTCTAGCTTGAGTGGCTTTAAGGAAATAATTTAGTCTCCACACTTCAATTTTTTTTCATCAGTAGTTTAGAGATGATAACACTAACTGGCAAGGCCGCACTGAACAGTGCAAATCACAATGAAGTTTCCCAAACAGAATTCACACCCAGTCTGGCTGTTTCCAAGAACAGCAGTCTACATCAGAGTCCAGCAAAATTGAAGGCAAATCCGCCTGCGCAGCCTGCCAGAAAGCTGGCGGCAAGATTTTCGCCCAGGTTTCAGGGGTCTAAAAAAGCACGGGTTCTGTTTTTGGTGGAAGAAGGGTTGGACAGGGCGAGGGTTTGAGCAGCGAGCGGGGCCTGCTCACCGCTTGGCGATCTCCTGGTAACGCAGCTGCAGCTTCGCCTGCAAGTCTCGCTGTGGGAGGAGGAAAGGAAAGTCAGCCAACAGGGAACCCCAGGAGAGGAGAGGGACTGACCAGGGTAGAAAAACGAGGGGAAGGAGAGGGACGGGCCTTTAAAGACAGGGATATGGGCCCTGTGAAGAGCAAAGTCGGGGTCCGGGGCCATCAGATCCCAGGCTATAATTAGGTCTGGAACTAGGAAGATGCCAGATCTGGTGCCAGGTTTCCGGCCAAAGCCTGGGGGTGGAGGCGGGTGTGACCCTGGCTGAAGAGGTCAAGAGTTGGGGGTCCCGGCCTGAGCCAGGGGTCCTGGCCAAGAGGGATCTCGGTTCTAAGGCCCTCAGACCCCGGGTGCAGGAGGGAGTAAAAAAGCGGGTCCCGAACGCACGGGGCTCGCAGCCCCATAGCGCGGCCCTTCCAACCCCGCGCACCCCGGAGGCCCAGTTCCGAAGCCTCTGGATAAGCCGAGTAGCGGACGCCATCGCCAGTCTGCGCTGAAGGGCGCCGGCAACGTCACTACTGCGAGGGCTTGGAAAGTGCGTGAGTTGTCTCGCGAGAGCGGGGAGGGCGGGGCTAGGACGTGCTATAAAAGATCGCTTCAGAACACGTGACTTCTCTCCGCCGAACCGCTGCCGCCATCATGGACACGAGTCGTGTGCAACCTATCAAGCTAGCCAGGGTGAAGTGGAATGTTGGTCTTGAGGGCTGGAGTGAGGGGGTAGGGGGAACCAGGTGGGCAGGTCTGACTCCAGCTTCTTTCCTCCAGGTCACCAAGGTGCTGGGCAGGACCGGCTCGCAGGGACAGTGCACGCAGGTGAGCGGGTGGGGGCTCCCTGGGGTCCGAACCGGGTCAGTTGGAACCTGAGAACCGATGTTCCCTTTACCCCCGGGTTCCTGGGGGTCTGAACCCTCACCAAGGCCCTGCTAGCTGGGTCTGAGGTAAAGTTCTTTTTCTTGGTTCAGCCCGGCCCCAATGACCACTGTGCTCCCACGTCCTGCCGGGTATGCTCTCGTCCCCACAGGGCCCGGAGCTGCAGTTTTTTCCCGCTGGTGGCTGACTTTGGCGTTCGAGAACTTTGTTCGCCATGTCTCCGCCCTTTTCAGCTTCCCCACCACCCCCCGGCCCAGTCCTACCTGCTAGCCAGCCTCAGGCCCCTTTTTAAGTATCTCTGAGCCAGCCCCTGTATGCCCTTTAAATCCACATCTCCTGCCCTCCCCGTGGTTGTTATCGGTGGCCGGCCCACACTCCTTTCCGTTCCATCTTCGTGGGCCCCGCAGGTGCGCGTGGAATTCATGGACGACACAAGCCGCTCCATCATCCGCAATGTGAAAGGCCCCGTGCGCGAGGGCGACGTGCTCACCCTCCTGGAGTCAGAGCGAGAGGCTCGGAGGCTGCGTTGAGTTGGCGTCTGGTGAGTGGAGGAACTGAGAGTTGGCCTGTTAGCTGGTGGTAGGGAGGCTTTGCCAAGCCCACGGGTGAGGGGCTCTTGGGAGTGGGGTGGGATGTAGAAATTGGCTGCTGAAACTGGCAAAGCAGGGGAGGGAGTTTGCCTGTTTCTGGGAGTCCTGTCAGCATCTCATGCTTGAATTTGTCTACAGGGTCCTGGATGTCTAGGTGGACGACATGGCCCCTGGGGATGACATTCGACTGTTAATAAAGCGTTTGTATCGTATGTGAATTCAGGTTCTTGTCTGGGTTGTCTCTAAGCTTATAAAACCTTCCAATGGGGCACCTAGGTGGTCAATGACCCTTCTGCATTCTGGAAAACTGGGAGAGAGGGGACAACAAAACTCTTTTTGAGGAGAGGGAACCATGTGTTTGTATGTGCTCCTAAAACAAGATACAGGTTTAGCTAAAAATGTTTTATTAGGCAATAAGGTTGGGCCAGGTCTAACAACTGGACAGCAGACCCTGGCTGCTTCTTCACCCCTCCCCATTCAGGTTCACTGTTTGAGGCCACTCATTGAGTCTGGGGGTCTTCTTCATTGTCACTGCCTCCACTTACACCAGGCACGGCAGTGGGAGAGTCCAGGGATGACTGGTGAGAAGGGGTAGGGGAGTCCTGTCACAATCTCTTGTGGGTTTCTGCTCCCTCAGACTCAAGGATACTTAACAGTGGAGGTCTTGTTCTCTCCACTGTGGTCATTTCTAAGGAAAAACTCCACCCTCCACAGTGGAGCCAGGCTGCCTGGGTTTAATTATGTAGATACTGAGAAGAGCCTGGCACTTGGCCTTCTGAGTGTAAGTCTCTACCTCTTGGAGACAAATTTGAGTGTTCCCCTCTTTGCCTGCTGCTGGCAAACTCATTCAGTCTCCAGTTCTGGAGCACTCCCTTGCAGGGCACCTGCATCCTCTTCCCCCCAACAGGCCTAATGCCAGACTCCCTAATTTCTTGGTTATGAGCCTCCTTGGAGGCAGTAACAGGAGTTCATGGACAGAGAAGCTCTAAAAGCTCTCCTCTCTGATCATGGGTCTTTCCCTCTGCAGGCCTCAGGCTCATGACCTATCAAGTAGAGGAGTGTCCCAGCCACATAGGAGATCCATGGTTCCATGATAACTACTCTACTGCTGCCCTGGGGGTACGGAAAGGGAGACCTTCCTAGAGCATACTTTGTAGCCTCCCCCAATGTACAGCTGTAAAGTTTTGTGGCTTGGCGCAGGAACTGCACTCACCAGCGAACCAGGCTGGCCCGAGCTCAGGTGGGCATGCAGCAGAGCGGCCACCTCATCCTGCTCAGCCTCCAGGGCCATGGCCAGGGCACTGGTGCCCTCCTGAAGGATAATAGGGACAATTAGGTCCCTGAACCAAGGCATGGGTGTCTTGCCACCTCCACTGGCCCTACCGTGGCTCACATTATCCAGGAGAGCAGAGTCACAGCCTGGCTGGGCCAGCAACAACTGGACGGTTTCCAGGTGCCCGTACTCACTGGCGCACATCAGCGCTGTGGCCCCATCCACATCTTGCACGTTGACATCTGCCCCACATGCCAACAGGGCCACCACCATGTCCTGTCGGCCATGGCTGATGGCCAGCATGAGGGCTGTCTGCCCTGACTGAGGAGTAAAGAAGAGGACAGGGCTGGGTGGGCTTTAGGCAAAGGGAGGTCAAAGACAGCTGGCTCCTGAAGTGGAAGTGACCTCTGGGCTTGGAGCCAGGGAGGGTGTCCACCCACCTGGCTGGCCTTAGCATTGACATTGCCCATGCGGAAGAGTCTCTGAACCACAGCCATGTCTTTGTGCCCCACAGAGGTGAGTGCAGCCAACATGAGAGCCGAGTAGCCTGCTTGATTCTGGCAGTCAACCTTGCAGACACCTAGGAGAAAGGAAGGGGATCAGTCAACTGAGAAGCACCCATACCCCTAGCCCAGCCTGGTCCACTCACCTCTCTCCCAGTGTCAGTTTCATGGGCGGTTACCATGGGTCATGAATTGACTGTCCCCTTTGCTTGGCTCTCCTACCAAGAACCACATAGCCCCTCCCTTCCCTCACCTTCAGTGTTCTGCCCAAATCTCAGAAGCCCTCCACTCCCTGCTTCAGACTGGTTTGGGGACTTGGTTTTTGTTGCTGTATCCCCCAGTAGGACCATACCTGGTTCATGACTACTACCTACCAAACCACCATCATTGTTCCCCTAGAGAACTGTGCCCTTTGATCCAAATGCCCTAGTTTCCATGCAGCAGTCAGGCAGATCAAAACAAGTTTGGCCCACCTTTTCTGTGGGCCCCATTGCTCCTGGAATACAGGCCATGGGCCACCATGGTCTCTGAGGCTGTTACCTAACTTCTGTTCCTTTCTCAGGGATTCTCCCCTTCCCCGAACCTGCATTATAGATTGAATATCCTCCAAAATACATTCAGGTCTTAACACCCCCTAGAGTAGATGTGACTATTTGGAAAGTGTCTTTGCAGTTGAGATCGTTATGGTGGACCCTAATCCTCTATGACTGGTGTCCAAGGAGATGGGGAGCAATGCATAATGGTCTCATGAAGTCAAGGATTGTTGGGGTTGGGGGATGGGAGGAACAAGCTGACACCTTGGAGAAGTGGAAGTTGAGAAATGGGGTGATGGGGAGTGAGGTTATGGTGGCAGCATAGTTATTACTGACATCAGGGTTTTTAGGTGATCCTCCAAGTATAAGGTTGATGTAGAGGTCAAGGTGAAGGGAGAGGAGCCAGGAGGTTGGAAAGGTGAAAGAGAAAACAGCCCCTATGTGAGTGCATTGAGGGCTGGGGTCCTTGGGAGAGGGAGGACCAGGTTGACATGACATGAAGCAGGTAGGGCCATAGGGGATACTGGTGATGACTCAACCAAAAGGCCTAAAGGAGGGTCTGGGGAGTTGGCTGAAGGGGGTTCAATATAGGGAGTAAAATGGTCCAATGAGGTTTGGGCCTCTTATGAATGACTACCATGCCTGCCTTGCCATCTGCCACAGCCACTCTCTCCCTTAAGGCAGGGGATGCCCAGGAAATAACTCAAATTCATGCATGGCCTCCTCCCAAGCCCCAGTTCCCTGACCAGCCAAGATCTACAGGGATGGGAAGAATCTCTGTTTAGGGATGGAGGAGAGGACAGGGTACTTGTCTCAGCTGCAGTGAGACATGCATCCCAATGGTGGGCCCCAGAGGTTACTGGACCTGAAGGAGGGCACTCAGAAGGACTCTTGGTGGGCAAATTGGTTTGTCTGCTGTCCACTGTCCCCTCTGCTGAGTCCCATGGGAAAAGCAGCTGTATGTGTGGCCCACTCCAGCACTGTACCTGGTACCTAGTAGGCTCTCAGTACATGCCTGAGGGCTTAGCAACACCTGGAACCATGTATCTACTCCAGAGGCTGGGGATAAATATGTGTGAGATGGAACCAGTAGAGGGCAAGGCACAATGCCAGCCCAGGACGGTAGTTACAGCCCTGACCAGTGACTACCTTCTTCCCTCAAGACTGGAGGGGCAGGTTGATGGACACGAGGGCTCAGGGATGAGGTAAGCTTGAGGGCTCGAGATTCAGGTACGGAAGGAGTGGTGACTATTAACTGACCATCTGCATGCCTGACACTGCTCTACATGTTTTGCCACAGCTGCCCAGGGAGGGAGGCAATGCATCACCATTTCACTGCTGAGGGAGCCAGAGGCTGGTGAGATTAAATAATTCCCCTAGATTTAGGTTGACATAATTGGAAGGCCTGTAATTCCCTCCCCCAGAAAAGTGAGTGAAAGGTCAGGAGCCCAGAGCTTGGAGAAGTCAATCCATGATGGATCCTAAAACCTCCAATAAAGGGCTGGCTGATGATGCTATCTGCTTGGCCAGCCCTCTACATGCTTCTCCGGGTTTTCCCACTTGCGACCTGCCTGGGCCTTCCGTTGTGCCCCTTACCCATTACCTGGTACCCTGCCCACCCCTCCTGCATGCTGACCAGTATCCAGCAGCAAGCTGGAAATGGCCAGGTTCCCATGAGAAACGCTGTAGTGCAGGGCTGTGTTTCCGTTGCCGTCTGCCAGGTTCACCACATGCGCCAGCAGCTCTGGTCCCAGGCGTGCCACAGCGCCCAGGACCTGGGCTACAGGCTCCGCCTGCGAACTTCGTTGGCTGGACACTCGAAACCACTCCATGGCCACCAGGTGCGCTGCGCCCTTCTGAGACAGGGAAACGCAATCAGTCATGGTCCCAGCTGGAGGCAGGGAGGATGATCACTGCTCATCTGAGGAGGGCCGTGGGGACCCATGGGGCGGTACCCCTTTGGAGAAGGGAGTACAATGTGGGTCCCACGCTCACAGGAACAGGATTCTGGGGAAGTGCATATGGGAAATCCTGGAGGAAGGCAGTGAGCGCTTGTCTTTGAGGAGTCAGGGAGAGAGCTTGGAACTTGGATCAATGCTTGGGGTGCAACCCTTTTAGGGAACCAGGATCAAAGCTGTCCTTTTCTCCCAAATAACAATTTATCTGATATGTAATAAAGTTTCTGCATCTCTTACTCCCCCTGCCTCCCCCACCCCAAAATGAGTGCTGTCCTGGGGCGGAGATCCCTTTGGAGAGCCTGGGATTGGTGGAGGCCCCTGGCGGTGGGGGACGGAACTCGGGACCCTCCCCCAACTGTAGGCAACCGAGGCGCTTCCCTAAGGATGTCAGGGGAAGACCCTGGTGGGCCCACGACTTCATCTGTGAAGGGTTCTCCTTGCACTCACTCCATCGAAGGCGACTCCGTGCGGCTGGCTCAGCAGTCGCTGCAGCACAATGCATGCCTCCCTCAATCGTGGGCTCAGTTTGCACCTGCTGAAGAAGTAGGGAGAGACTCAGGAGTGGTGGGAGTGGGGATGCGGAAACTGGAAAGAGAACAACCGTCCCCACTCGGATGTCCCTGGCGCTGCTCACCTGCCCTGCGCACCCGGCAGAGGCTCTACCTCTGAGTCCAACTCAGGGTCCCGGGCAACCCTGCCACTGGGAGGGCCTGGGGTGCCAGAGCCGGATCCCTGGCTGCTGTCATCCCCGGAGCCAAAGGAATTTCTCCTCAGGGGCTCAGCAGCATCATCCTCGCTGTCACTGTCTTCCTCGCTGGATGAGCTCTCGGACCTGGGGGCAGGTTGGGAGGAATCTGCTGAGCCTCCCCTGTGGGCTCGTTCTGGAGCCCTGTGAGATGGGAGTGGCTGGCCCTATTTCTCAGATGAGGAAACAGGTTTGCCAAAACGGTGCTGTGAGAGAGGGGCAAAACTGGTTTTCTAATCTCAATCCATATTCCCTCAGATGCTGCCATGGGGAGGGGGAAAATGCTCACTCTCCGTGGGGGACCCCAACAAACTGCAGGCTTTTGGGTCCAGGGCTGGGTTGGGCGCCAGGGGTACCCGCTCTCCTTCTCATGATGGATTTGAGGATGCCTGCCAGGAATCAGATTAAGGCGTTGAGTTCGAGTCCGGTGACCAGCAAGCCAGGCCTCCGCGAGGGGTCGGGACTCACCAGTGGGCACCATGGCCCTGTCTGCGTCCGTGAGTCCAGGGGAGTTCTGAATCAGAGAAGGGGCCTCTGTGGGAGGATCGGTCTGCGTGGCCTTCTCAACACAATACCATGGGGTCTGGGTGGCAGCCTCGTGCGGCTGAGACCCGACCACTGCTTCCTCCAGCTCTCGCAGCCGGCTCCGCAGGAGCTCGCTCACTCCGCACTGGTGCTCCAGGCTGGTGCGCAGTAGCTCGAGCTCGCGCTCAGCGGCTGCGGGCAGCCCCAGCAACGCCTCGGTCACCCACGAGTCCACCTCAAGGGTTTTGGGGGTTGCCTCCACGCTGGCCTCCCGGGTCTCCGGCACTGCCTGGGCTCCCGCCTCTTGGGTCCCCAGCACGGCCTGAGTTCCAGGATCCCGCGTCTGGGTTGCCCTGTCGGGGCTCCCTACCGCGCCGTCGAAGGCCTGGAGTGCATCCTTGCTGCGCCTCCGAGCTTCCTCGTCGGGGCCGTCCACCCGGGGGCTCGTTCTGGCGTGCAGGCTGTGCTCGGAGGTGGCTAGGCGTTCGGTGAGCCGGCGCAGCTGTGCGAGCTTGTCCCGGCGCGCCTCGACCTCTACATTGGGTTCCCGCTGTCTGCGCACATCCAGCAGCCTCACCTTCTCCGCTCGCAACACACGCACCTGCTCCTGCAGCTCCGGTATCGCTCGCGCCTGGTCCTCCAGCTCCCGCAGACGCTGCAACGCTGAGGCCATTTGCTCACGCACGAGCTGCAGTTGCACTGGGCCTGGCGAGGCCAGGGTGGGGTTGGGGGCGGAGCCTGGAACGGGGCTGCAGTGGCCGGACCGACTCGGACTGCGCTCACGGGTCTGCGCTAGCTCCAACCGCCTGCTAGTCTCCAAGAGTGTGTCCTGGACACGTGGGTTGCGCACCGGCGCGCGAGGAGACAGCGGCGGCAGGAACCACGAGGGTGCACTCGGAGAGAGTGAGCCCGACGCTCCCCCGTCATCACTGACCAGGGACTCAGTGGATGTCCAGACCCCAGGGCTGCTCGCGCCCTCAAGGCCGGCCCCGGGCACCTGGAGATAACGTGCCTGCTGGGCTCCTGGTGCATGACGGGCGAAGGGACCGCGCTCCAGATCCTCCACGTATTTAAGGAAGTCCAGGTCCAAGTGGAAGCCATAGGGCGTCTCCACCGCATAGGGCGAGCTCGGGCTGCGGGCCCCCCGTGTCGGGCCAGAGCATAGGCAAGGGCCGCCCAGGTCTGCGAGTATGACAGGGGTGTGAGGGATGTCAGGCCAGGGGTCCCTGGAACAACTGGATAAATGGAGCGCGTCCCCCACCCCATCACAACACTCTGGCAGGGCTCCACTGCACCAAACTCTGCATACCTGCCATTGCACACTTGAAGTTCAAATGCCTATCTGCACCCAAATAGTCACGCAAGCACGCACTTGTTGAGCTCCTACTATATGCCAAGCACTTTCCTAAACGCTGGGACACAGCAGCAAACAGGACAAACATCCCTGCCCTCTTGTAGGAGACAGATACAATCATTACAAATGGCACTTAGGGCAATAATAAGATGAAGCAGAGAATAACCGGAGGACCCATGACTTTGCTCTAGTTGTCAGTGCACGTTTCCTGCGGAGGGGACTTATAAGTTGATTCCTAAGTGATGAGGGGGAATCAGCTGGGGACAGAAGGTTCCTAAAAGAAAACAGCCCATGCAAAGGCCCTGGGGTGGAGTGAACAGGGTGGGCTAGAGTAACAGGGGTGGTGGTGAGAGTGTCCAGAGCAGAGTGATGGAAGATGGGGGAGAGGAGTAGGAGAGGTGAACTGGGGCCAGAGAGAGGGGGCTCCAGGCCATCCTGAGGAGCTGGATTATATTCCACATGTGATAGGGTAGCACAGGAGGGTTTTAAACAGGGCTCAGACATTACCCAAAGGACTGTTAGAAAGGACCCTCTGGCCACCATGCGAAGGAGGCAACTGCAAGGTTGTGTCCACACACCAGCACCAAGTGTGGATCTGTGCACACACACATATCCCATTTTGTACACTTACCAGACAGGTTCTGATTCAGGGCAAACTTGGCCATGTCTCCTGGAGTAGCCACCAGACACACCCTGAAAAAGGCCCCAGAGTGGGTGAGGGTGGAGTCAGGCCCTGACCCTCCAGCTCTGCCTCTAGGGTCAGCCTGGATTCTGAATGAGTAAACAGACTCCAGAGCTCCTCTCCAGCCACGCCCTTCCCACAGTGCCCTTTCCTCCCTCCTCCTTCTAAAGGCCTTGAAACTTTGGAATGGATGAATATGGGGACACCAGGTGCCAGGCCTCAGCCTGCCAGGCAGGAGGAAGCAGGAAGGGCATCAAAAGAAGAGAGGAAAATGACCAAAAAAACAAGAGTAGCTGGGGGTGGGGGGATGGGTGTCATTCCAGACCTCCTGAATTTTTTGTCAATCCCTGGAGAAAATCAGAAATTAATGGTCAAAGGGATGGATTGTGAACCTTCAGAAGAGGAAGGGCAAGAATTGGAAGCACTTCATGGGCTCATTAAGAACTCATGTGGGCCCTGGCTGGTGTGGCTCAGTGGACTGAGCGCTGGCCTGTGAACTAAAGGATTGCTGGTTTGATTCCCAGGCTAGGACACATGCCTGGATTATGGACCAAGTCCCCAGCTGGTAGCATGAGACAGGCAACCACACATTGTTTCTCTCCCTCTTTTTCTCCCTCCTTTCCCCTCTGTCTAAAACTAAATAAATAAAATCTTTACAAAAAAAAAGAACTCATCTGGTTAGACTCTTCAGATTAAAAAATAAACAACAGCCATGGCTGGGTAGCTCAGTTGGTTAGAGAGTCCCAAGGATAACCTAAGGCTGTAGGTTCGATCCCCTATCAGGGCATATACAAGAATCAACCAATGAATGCATAAATAAGTGGAACAACATATTGATGTTTCTCTCTTTCTCAAGTCAATAGATTTAAAAAGAGAAATAAAAAACAAACAACAAAAATACACAATCACTTGAATTTTTTCCTTAGACAAATGCAAACAAGATGCATATGAATTTTTACCAAGGTCATTTGTGAGACCCTTGTAGGAAAGATGGGAGAATTGTGGGCAAATCAGTGGATACCTGTTCCTGTGGAATGTCTAGTGGAGTGCCACAAGGCTCTGCCCCTGGCTTGTAAGAAGAGTTCATAATGGAACCACAGCACCCAGGTTATCAGAGCTGACACTATACCTGGGGCTGGGGGGAGAGTAACTTTCTGGGTGATGTGATGGATGCTGAGAAACTGAGGAGGATTGGGACACATCTAATAATGTGATATTTAACAAAGACAAATATTGAGTCCAGAACTTTGACTCAGAGAGCACAGGGTGAGAAAGATGTGGCTTTGAAGAGCCCATATGAGAAACCTTCAGGGAAGGGCAAGCTGCCTGTACCAAGTGCCTACCGTATGCCCTGCTTGATTAAATGTAACCCCATGCAATCCTGCAAGGTGGATATTATTCACATTTTCCAGATGGGGACACTGAGACACAAAGCAATTAAGTCAATTGCCTGTGGGAACCACCCTCAGACTGGGATCTGCTCATTTTCTAGGGACCCTTGCCTACCAGACCCAATCTGTATTCTCCCTAACCCACTGCTCATCTGGGCTAAACTAACCAGCTGGCAACCTTCCTGGTCACCCCTTCTGGCCTCTTGCACTCCTGATGACCACCTGTGTGCCTGATACTCACCCACCAATCTGTCCACCTGATTCACTGTGCTCCACTGTTGGAGGCACCCTTCCACTTCCCACCTTTGTCCAGACTGGGTCCCTGACTTCCCCCACCCACTCCAGGCCAAGCAGGTCCCCTTCCAGTCCTGAAGCAGCTGTTTCCTGTCCCTTTACACTGGCTGCAAGGGGCAAGCCAGCAGGGCAGCTGGTCATCACAAGGAATATTAAGTGCCTCTCAGGACTTGTTTTTAGGGAACTGCCAGGGAAGAGCTGGGCAATGGGAAAGGCCTGGGTGGGGGATTAGAAGTCTGGGCCTGCCACAGTTGGGGTCAGCCCCCTCCTCCACTGTCCTCGTAACACCAAAATCCGAGGTGTGGGGAACTCAAAGAACAGCTGTGGGCCATCCTGAAGACCCAAACCAGTGGCAGCAGAGGGACGCAGAGGCTGGGCTGAGAAATGGGTGGATGCTCCAAGAACAGTAAATAATAATGAAAACAACATTTTCATATTTTCTATGGGCCAGCATCAATTCTAGGCAATCTGTGGGTATTAATTAAAAATTTTTTAAATCCCAGCTAAACCCTCTGACAGTAAGAAAGAAGTAGGTTTTCTTACTGTCATTCTCTTTTCCTCCATTATACAGATGGCAAAACAGACAAAGGCAGATTAAATGATCCATCCAAGGTCACATACAGGCAAAGGCAGAATTTGAACCCAGGCCGCTTTGCCACTGTTTCTGCATTGGCCTAGCCATGTGATGGCCTTCTAGAAAGAGTCCTCCCCTCCCTGACCCTCCCAGCCTGCACTCCTGCCTGTCCCCGCGTGTGTCTCTGGTGGCGAGGAGCGTGCTCACACCCTGGTGGTTTCGAGGGCTGCAGCCACACCAGATTGGGGGTGTGGGAGCGTACTTCTGCCCTCGTCTCTTCTCCGCTCCCTACCGGAGCTATCACAGCTAGATCTGGATCCTCAGCTTGAGGCCCCCTCATTAGGCCGTCAGGGCCGACGCCAGACGCCCTCACTCCAGCCCCAGGAACTATTTCGGGACTCGGAGCTGGGATCACGAAATACGAAGACCGCGGGCTTCGGGTCCCGGGGAGGGGACTTGTTCCCTGCGTGGTGGCACCCCCTAACATTGGGGCAGAACTCTCACACCCCTGAAGTGGGGGTGGAGCTGATGATGGTGTGAGGGGGAGATACTCAAGTCAGCACCCACCACCCCCTCACCGTCCCCCACGGACGGTCTCGTAGAGACAGAGAGGTTTCCTACAGGAAACACCGCAGGGCGGTTCCATCCGCTGTCCATTGTCTGAGGGCCCGGTGGCCGGCCGTCCCTCCCCCAACACCGTTTCCGTGTCACTCCACACACACCCAGATCCAGCGCAAGGGGCACGACTCGGGTCCTCCAGCTGCCCGGGAGGGACACGCGGGGAGAGGGACACGCGGGGAAAGGGTCTCGGAATCGGTTGGGGAACTAGAGGACGAATAAGTCCCCATTTGGCTCCTGAAGGGCGGGAGGAGGGCAATCTCACGAACCCAGAGCCCCCCCACTCCGCTCGCTGCCCACCTGGGGCTCTCAGCGTGGAAGGGGTCCCAGCGAGAAGACGCGGTGCCCTCCCCGTCGCAGTGCGCTAAGCCCGCAGAGGGGCTGAAGGTGCAGCGCCCCCTCCCGGGGCGTCCCCTGACTCCCCCCACCCCCGTGTTCCGTAACGGTGCCCCACAAGCTGGCGATTTACCTGATGCCGCAACCCCTGCGGTGCCCGCACCCGAGCCCGCCCCTCGACGCTCAAGTACGGGTTATCAATGCTTTGACCCTAACTGACGGTCACTCTAGCCAACCAACGCCCGCCATCCTCTTAACTGCCCAATAACGAGGCGGAGTGGGCGGGCGCTGCGAGTGTAAGGCGTGTTTGGGGGCGGAACCTGGAATGAAGGTTCCTGGGGGCGGATAGGTCAGAGAGCTGCTGGGGAGAGCAGCTTGGTGCGGGGCTCAGGACCCTGGAATTGATCCATTGGCTGTCAGAGAGCCATGGGAAGCCTCTGAGCAGTAGAGTCACGGGGGTATTTGTGCGTTTGAAAGAACCTTTGGGTAGAAGCTGGAAGGACTGATGTTCAGATCCCAGAATCTGGGTGAGGTGCCAGAACCCTGGATATTTCCCACCGCAGGGACTTTGCACATGCTGTCCCACCTTCCTGAACTGTCTTCCCTGCACATGTCCCTCCCACTAGTGTCAGAACCATAACAACAGGGAACTGATTTATTTTGGTCACTGCTTTATCCAGTACCCCTGGCACACAGTAAGTGCTCAATAAATGTTTGTTGAACTTGTGATTTAAAATTACGTTTAACACTTTAACCCACTTGGAATATATTATGATCTAAAGTGACTGTACAGATTGTTTTTTTCCTGACTTTTTAGCATTTTTGGTTGTTTTTTTAAATTTTATTTTTAATATATTTTATTGATTATGCTATTACAGTTGTCCCATTCCCCCCCCCTTCATTCCATCCTGCTCACCCCCTCCCTCCCACATTCCTCCCTATAGTTCATGTCCATATAAGTTCTTTGGCTTCTACATTTCCTATACTATTCTTACCCTCCCCCTGTCTATTTTCTACCTATCATTTATGCTACTTACTCTCTGTACCTTTCCCCCCTCTCTTCCTCTCCCACTCCCCTGTTGGTAACCCTCCATGTGATCTCCATTTCTGTGGTTCTGTTCCTGTTCTAGTTGTTTGCTTAGTTTGCTTTTGGTTTTCTTTTAGGTGTGGTTGTTAATAAGTGCGAGTTTGCTGTCATTTTTACTGTTCATATTTTTTATCTTCTTTTTCTCAGATAAATCCCTTTAACATTTCATATAATAATGGCTTGGTGATGATGAACTCCTTTAACTTGACCTTATCTCAGAAGCACTTTATCTTCCCTTCCTTTCTAAATGAAAGCTTTACTGGATAGAATAATCTTGGATGTAGGTCCTTGCCTTTCATGACTTGGAATACTTCTTGCCAGCCCTTTCTTGCCTGTAAGGTCTCTTTGGAGAAATCAGCTGACAGTCTTATGGGAACCCCTTTGTAGGTAACTGTGTCCTTTCTCTTACTGCTTCTAAGATTCTCTCCTTCTCTTTAATCCTGGGTAATGTAATTATGATGTGCCTTGGTGTGTTCCTCCTTGGGTCCAGCTTCTTTGGGACTCTCTGAGCTTCCTGGACTTCCTGGAAGTCTATTTCCTTGGCCAGATTAAGGAAGTTCTCCATTATTTGTTCAAATAAGTTTTCAATGTTTTGCTCTTCCTCTTCTCCTTCTGGTACCTCTATAACTCGGATGTTGGAACGTTTCAAGATGTCCTGGAGGTTCCTAAGCCTCTCCTCATTTTTTTTGAGTTCTTGTTTCTTCATTCTTTTCTGGTTGGATGTTTCTTTCTTCCTTCTGGTCCTCACCATTGATTTGAGTCCCAGTTTCCTTCCCATCACTATTGGTTCCGTGTACATTTTCCTTTGTTTCCCTTAGCATAGCCTTCATTTTTTCATCTGATTTATGACCAAATTCAACCAATTCTGAGAGCTTCCTGATTACCAGTGTTTTGAACTGTGCATCTGATAGGTTGGCTATCTCTTCATTGCTTAGTTGTATGTTTCCTGGAGCTTTGATCTGTTCTTTCATTTGGGCCTTTTTTTTTTTTTTTTGTCTTGGTGCGCCTGCTAGGGGGCGGGGTAACGCTAGTAGCTGCACTTTGATGCTGTATGTGGGGGAGGGGCCAGATAGGGAGCAATGGCGCTTCCTCCACTCTCTGCTGGTTTTCAGTCACTCCCTCCGCTCCCCACAATCAAATTGGGCCCTTCTGGTGCTGATTACCGGGTGGGTGGGTTTCTGTACATTCTAGGACCCTGTGGGTCTCTCCAATGAACTCTCCTGTGAGGCTGGGAGTTTCTCCCACTGTCACCTCAACCCCCACAGGTATTTTCAATCAGTGGTTTGAGGTTTTATTTCCCCGTGCTGGAATTCTGGGTTGGGCGGTCTGTCACCTGGTCCACCAGTTGCTGCCTTGCCAGCCAGCTGCAGCTTTGCCCACCCTGCTCCACAATCTGCCACCTCGCTTGCCGCAAGTCCTCTGCCTGGCTGCCCGTCTCCACCCCTCCTACCGGTCTGGATGAATGTTTCTTCTTTATCTCCTTGGTTGTCGGACTTTTGTGCAGTTCAATTTTCTGTCAGTTCTGGTTGTTTTTTGTTTTTAAATTGTTTTTGTCCTTCTTTTGGCTGTGTGAAGAGGCACAGTGTGTCTACCTACTCCTCCATTTTGGCCGGAAGTCCACTTTTTAGCATTTTTGAACACCTACTGTGTACCTGACACTGTGTAGGTCCCTAAAGGGTTACAATCCCTGCTACCCTGGACTTCAAAGATGAGAAGCAGAGCCAGATTTTCAAGCTAAATTTTATGGTAAGGGGGTAACAGATGGGGGCTGGAGTGTATGAGAGGAGAAGAGAGGGATAAATTCCTGACCTGGAGGATGTGGAGGCAGCCTGCAAGGGTAACACTTAAGGAAGGATGCTCTAAATAGGCGAAAGTACATGTGCAAAGAAAGAGAAGAAGGAAGCTCCCTATATCAGGGATTTGACTTGGTCAATGTGTTGGTGGGAGGGGAGCTGAAGGGACAGATAGAAACGCACATGTGAAGCTCTTAGACTTTGATCAAATGGAGCCCATCCAGAAGCAAGTTATTTATTCCAGATTACTCTGTTTGTCCCAGTGCTAGTCCACTTTAACTGTATCTTTAGAATGTATTTCAATACCTGATACTCCTCTCTTTACAAAATTCCTGAGCTATTTCTATTGTATTTTCTTCTTGCAGACAAACTGTATGTAGAAATTTGTCAAGTTTCCCCATGAAAACTCCATTGGAATTTTTAAGATATTTAAAAATATATTTATTTATTTTTAGAGAGAGGGGAAAGAAGGGAGAAAGAGAGGGAGAGAAACATTGATGTGTAATACAAATGTCAATAGGTTGCCTCTCATTTGCACTCCATCGGGGGAACAAACCCGCAACCTAGGCATGTGCCCTGACTAGGATTCAAACTGGCAACCTTTCACTTTGCAGTACCAACTGAACCACACTGGTCAGGGCTAAATATTTTTTTCAAAGATTTTATTTATTTTTAGGCAGAGGGGAAGGGAGGAAGAAAGAGACAGAGAGAAACATCCATCTGTGGTTGCCTCTTGAGCGCCCCCTACTGGGGACATGGCCCACAACCCAGGCATGTGCCCTTACTGGGAATCAAACTGGTGACTCTTTGGTTTGCAGGCTGGCACTCAATCTACTGAGCCACACCAGCCAGGGCTAAATATTTTTATTGTAAAATAAAATGCACACACACAGAGCCAAACTTAAGAAACCACATAAAATAAATGTATAGCTTAAGGAGTACTGAAGGGAGGTTCTCAACCAGGGTGATTTTGTCCCTTGGGGGACACATGGCTATATCTGGAGACATTTTTGATTCTCATGATGGAGAAGGGAAAGGGATCTAGCAGGTGGAAGCCAAGGATGCTGCACAGAGCAGCCCCCCACTCCCCCAAACAAAGGATTTTCTGGCCTGAATGTCAGTAGTGCTGAGTTTGAAAAAACCAGCTGGGAAATGAACATAATTATAATATAACCCCTACCCAGGTCCACACATCACCAGCTACCTTAGAAGGCCCTCCATGAGCCACATCTGCATCACAGCTGCCTTCTTATGTCACAAAGTAACCACTGCTGTGACTTTTACAATAATCACTCCCTTGCATTCCTGAAAAGTTTATCACCTGAATATGAATCTCTAGACACTGTAGAGAATGCCCATGGCAAAAGAAAAATGATACGTCTCTTCAATCTGTGTTATTCATAGACCCCCTACATCCCTTTCCTTCCCTTATGATGAATCACTTAAATCACTTGCACAACTCAGGCTATTTGTCTTGACGTGTTTCCCACGGTTGCAGTGTCACTGATTGCACACCCATGCCACAGTCTGGTATGATGCTCTATCCTTCCTATGTCCTGCAAATTGTCAATTTCTGCTAGAACTGGGGATAGACTCAGGTTTGATTCCTTTGGTACAACCATGGGTGGTGATGTGTTTTTTCACCAGGAGGCTTATACTCTGTCTCTCCTTGCATAAGGCCAGCAGCCATTGAGGGTTGCAAAACAATGACCTTCCCCCAGCATTTCTTCCCTGTTTATTAGCTAGAATTATTCATTTGCCAGATGCTTCCTTCCCCTTACTTCCTATGTGGTTACCCAGTGAAGTTCCTATAGGAAAGGCAAGACAAGGGCTGGCTTCTTTCGCTTCACATACCACTGTTCAAAATAATGCATGATTCCCCACAATCCTCTAAGGTGATGAACTAGGCTTTGTTGTTAAATCGTTATGAGCTTATGAAGCCCTGGCTGGGTAGCTCAGTAGAGCATTGTCCTGATAACCCAAGGTTGCAGGTTCAATCTCCAGTAGGGCACATCAAAGAATTAGCCAGTGAATGCGTAAATAAGTGGAAGGGTAAATTGATGTCCCTCCCCTCCTCTCTCTCTCAAATCAATTTTTTAAAAAGTCATTATGAGCTTATGGATTGAAACACTTATCCTCACTGCTGGCCAACCTGTCAGGGGGAACCTCTGTAGGTTGAAACTTTTAGAAGTTACCCTGGTTGTTTTTGATAATGATCTTGCTCTCTTGTAAGACCAGATGTTCCAGGTTCATCTTGGACATATTCTGCCCCCAACCTGGCATCAGTCAGAAACTCTGGTTTCTGTTAGTGGGGAATAAAGTAGTTTGGGTGCTAAGAATGCTTATTTGTTATTGTGTCTAGACTTTTTGATTGAGCAGAGCTAAGCAGGGAGATATATATGTCTACTTATATACATATATAGACACACACATATATACACATGTATGTGTATATATATTGGCTTGGACAAAAAGTTTGTGTGATTTTTTTCCATAAAGTAAAAGACACATTTTTCATTTTCACCAATAACTTTATTGATTTGGATATTTTATTGATTTGAGTTGGCTATCTCCCACATGGTATAACATTGAATGTTCTTAATCAATGTCTTGATTTGGTCGCTATCAACTTCAACTTGTCTACCCGACTGTGGAGCATTGTCCAGCGAGAAATCTCCAGCATGAAACTTTGCAAACCATTTTTGACACATTCGATCAGTCACAGCACCTTTTCCATACACTGCACAAATCTTTTTTTGTGTTTCCATTGCATTTTTACCTCTCTTGAAATAATAAAGTATAATATGCCAAAAATGTTGCTTATTTTCTTCCATTTTCAATATTAAAATGACTACACAAAAATTCACCAATTTTGATAAGTTTTTTTTAAATGCACACTGATATGACAGCTGTCACAATACAGTCTAACAAAATTGTTTCAAATGAAGTTAAAGACAACTAAGTGCTACTAGAGCCATCTTAGGGAAAAAACAAAATGAACTTTTTGGCCAACCCAATATACATTTTGCATCATTTAAAAAAATCCTTACTTGTTTGCTGATTTGTGTGTGTGTGTGTGTGAGAGAGAGAGAGAGATGTGAGAGAGAAACATCAACCAGTTGCTTCCCATAAGCACCCCAACTGGGGATTGAACCTACAACGTAGGTATGTGTCCTGACCGGAAATCGAACTCAGAAACTTTCAGTGTGTGGGATGTGTCAGGATGGGTGGGGTAGGACAAAATGGCAGCTGAACTACAACCCAGAAGAGACGGCTGACATCAAACCAGGGAACCACCAATGATAGATTGCTGCTTTGTTCAAGGAGACCAATCCCTAGCCCCCACGAGGGTAGCCAACCAGAATTTGGTGCATAAAACCCCACCATATTCCCTACTTGGGTGCGACTTCCTCGGCCCGCTCTGTGGACCGGGGAACCTTGCCCAGGTGCACAAACCCCAATAAAGCTCTGTACTGCCTAATTTTGTGGCTGATTGGCATTTCTTCCTCGGCAGAGCCTAAGAAAACCTTTCAGGATGATGCTCCAACCAACTGAGCCACTGGCCAGGGCAATTATATTACCTCATTCATGATTATGACATATATGATGATGACATAATATAATAAAATATAATACATAGTATATATGATATAATAAATAATACCTTTATACAATATATTTATTATTATATGCATTCATGCATTTTAATGTTATATAGCTACTTTATGAGCTCATTTTGATATTTCTAATTCAAGTTCAGGATGACATGATTTTTATTCAACCTCTTGGTAGAAAGAATACCATCCTGCCAAAGATGCCCACATGCTCATCTCTGGAACCTATGAAGATGTTACTTTACATGGCAAAAGAGACTTGCAGATGTGATTATGTTAAGGATCTTGAGATGGGGAGGTGATCCTGGATTATCTGGGTGGGCCCAATGTCACTGTAAATAAAGGTCCCCCTAAGCCTTGCTCGGGGGTCAGAGTCAGGGAAGCAGCTATGACTACCAAAATAGTGGTGGGAGTGCTGTGATTGTTGGAAGGGGCGCCACCAGCCCAGGAGTGCCTATGCCTCCAGCAGCTGGAAAAGGCAAGAAAGTGGATCCCTTCCCTGGAGTGTCTGGAAGAATCACAGCCCTGAAGACATCTTGGTTTTAGTCCAATGAGATCCATGTTGTACTTCTGACCTCAGAACTGGAAGAAAATAAATTTTTGTTCTTTTAAGCCACTAAGATTATGGTAATTTGTTACAGCAGCCATAGGAAACTAATATTAATGCTTCTGCTATCTATTTCTCCGTTCTTCCATAAAAATCTTCATTCTCAAGGACACAGAAGATAAAATTAGAATGTCACATAATTACTTACTTGCTTTAATCAAAATTGCTCACACAATAGTCTCAAAATAACATGCCAATACTACCACCCACATGTGACTAATAACACTTTAGAAGTATCTTTTGCATATATCCTCCCAATTCTCTATCCTTTCTCTGATCGTTGTACTGCATCTATACTGTGAGCACATTTTGCCATTCCATACAGGAATCTTTCCCTTTTATCCCCCTTCAGTCTTAGTTTTACAAGCAACTGCATGTTTCATACTCTCTGCCAATCCTATATTCATGTATTTCTAATCACTGTTCTGAGGTAGAATCTTCAAGATCTCATGGAAATTACAGTCCCTTAAGTTAATACATGTTGATAACATTCTGTATCCTTTACATTTAAAAATCAGTTTTGCTGGATACAAAATCCTTGGCTTACATTTTCTTTCCTAGAACATCTCTAAACATGTTACTCCATTTTCTTCTTGTATAAAGCATTGCTCTCAAAAGTCTGAGAATCTGATTTTTTTAAAATACTTTATTTATTTATTTTTTAGAGAGAAGAGAAGGGAAGGAGAAAGAGAGGGAGAGAAACATCAATGTGTGGTTGCCACTCACGTGCCTCCAGCTGGGAACGCACAACCCAGGCATGTGCCCTGATTGGGAATCAAACCAGCCACCCTTTGATTCGCAGGCCCATGCTCAATCCACTGAGCTACACCAGCCAGGGCATAATTTTCTTTTCCTTATAAATCATTCACTCTTTTTTCCTAGATGCCTGAAGGATTATTCTTTTCTTTTACTAAAATATGTGTTGGTGAAGGTGGTTTTGAGTTGAAGCTTTCAGGTTCCATTAAAATTTTTATTGTGATAAGTAAATGTAACATTAAATTGATCATTTTAGCTCTGGCTGATGTGGCTCAGTGGATTGAGTGCTGGCCTGCGAACCCAAAAGTCGCTGGTTCAGTTCCCACTCAGAGCACACGCCTGGGTTGAGGGCCAGGTCCCCAGGTGAGGGTGTATGAGAGGCAACTGATTGATGTATCTCTCACAAACATCAATGTTTCTCTCTTTCTCCCTCCCTTCTCCTCTCTCTAAAAGTAAATAAAATCTTTACATTGATCATTTTAACCATTTTTATTATATTTAACTTTTTGAAAACCTGCCAAACTATTTTCCACAGTGGCTGTGTCATTTTGCATTCCCACCAGCAGTGCACAGGGTTCTAGTGTGATCATCTTTGTCAACACCTATTTTCCATTTGTAAAATTTTTAGAATTTATTTAAGCCAAACTGACCATTAAAAAAAAAATAGCTATCCTAGTGGATGTGAAGTGATCACTCATTGTGGTTTTGATTTGCATTTCCCTGATGACTAGTGATATTGAGTATCTTTTCATATGCTTATTGGCCATTTGTATGTCTTCTTTGGAGAAATGTCTGTTCAAGTCCTTTGCCCATTTTTGATTTAGGCTGTTTGGATTTTTTGTTGTTGAGTTGTAGGAGTTCTTCATATACTCTGAATATTAATCCCCTTTCAAATATATGATTTGCGAAAATTTTCTCCCATTTTGTGTTTGTCTTTTTTGTAATGGGGTATGGGATGAGGGGAATACAGGGGAAAACCCCCACAAACCCTTGGTTGGGAGACGGAGGGAGTAGATAACATTGCTTAAGATACTTTTCATAACAAAAGCAAGATAATAGCTATGCTACTGTCTCAGGACAAGGTGGGTATAACTTTAAGGGTGTATCCTGACTCATGACAAACCCAGGAAAGGTGGTTACCCCTGGATCATGGAGTCACTCTTGCCCTGACTGGGAATGGCAGCTGAATGAATGTAAACTATATAGGAGAACTGGCAAATGTTGCTCATTGTGGGAGGAGTTGGAGGTGATGTCACCCAGGAGGCTCTGGGTCGGGATTTAAACTAAAGGCGGGCAGTCGTGAAGGATTGGGCTGTGAGTTTTGGAAGGGAGTAGGAGCTGTGAGGGAGGTATGATGTAGCAGCCATGTGAGAGAGAGAGAAGTAAGCAAGCAGCTATGTAGTTTGTAGTCAGGTTCCGACCATGCGGCCTGGTGTAGTAAGGATAGAGATATGTTGCTTCTCTGATTGTGCCTGCTCTAGCTGACTCAGAAGCCCCAGGGGACTTCCTTGCAAGATGCTGACTTGCTGCCTTGCAAACCTGGACCCTATTTGGACTCTCGGGACTTACATCTTTCCTGAACTTCACCACAACCCAGTGCACCATGGCACATGTTTTCCTAGAGTATTACATGGAGGCTGATGACAACATACCCCAGGTCTTGAAGGAGAGAGCTGCTGCATGAGGATGGCGACTTTGGTACCTTCCAGAGAGACTGGAGAACTGTTTGCGCAACTGGCTTAAGATAAGAATATGGGGAATTTGGGGGGCTTTTGGCTTATAGTTTGGTGGGGAGCAAGGGAATGCTGGGGCTCATGGGAAAGGAGGGCTCCGAAACATAAGTGCTCTCAGCCCCCACAAGGTTGGAATGTTTAAATAAAAACCTGTTTCTTCCAGCAATTAATTGTTGGCTCAAGTCACCATGTGGACAGGCCCCAGTTTGTTTGGTTACATTTTCACTCTGTTGATAGTGTCTTGTGATGCATGAAAGTTTTTAATGTTGATGAAGTCCAATTTATCCCTTTTTTCTGTTGTAGCCTCTGTTTTTGGTGTCAAATCTAAGAAATCATTGCCAAATCCAATGTCATAAAGATTTCTTTTATGTTTCTTCTAAGAGTTTTATAGTCTTGGGTCTTAAGTTTAGTTCTTTGATCTATTCTGAGTCCATTGAATTTTTTTTTGCAATAAACACACATTAATTTGGCAAGAATTGTCATTAAAAAATAAGATCAGTCATTTCATCCATAAACATGATATATCTGTTAATTAATCCAAGTCTTATGTTAACCTCTTAATAGTTTTCTTCAAACAGGCTACATCCTTCTTCTTAAGGTTATTCTTTTCTGGGGGAAAGATGGCTGCTTTGGTAGACAGAACTCTGTTTCCTGTCTTTTCCTAACTGTCTATTTTGCCATATTTTAATGCTATTGGTATTATTGTGAATTTGTGTTCATTTGTTGTGTACTACCTGTGAACCCTGAGGAAAAAAGACACCTACTAAGAAGGGCTCCTGGTGGCTAACTGCACTCAAATTAAAAAATAAAAAGAAGTAGAGCTTAGCAGCCATTTCTGTACAGGGACCTCTCACACAAACTGCGCTTCATGGAGAAGCCAGCACTGAACTGTCTGCCTCTGCACTAAACTACCTACCTGCACTGTGTTCTGGCCATCTGAGCCAGCCCTTACATAGGAGTTCCTGGAATCCTATTTGAACCAATAAGATTTTCCCCATCCAATCAGAGCTGTGCAGCTCTGAGCAATCAGAGGAGCTCTATTGTGATCAATCAGGACAGTGCCTTTTGTACAGATCAAACTATGAGGAATTGGAGACCTCATTTGCATAAGGATAGACTAATCAGGGGCCAGGACGGGGACTTCTGTCCATATAAGCCAGCCACCCCCCCTCCTTGTTCTGACAGTACACTTTTCCTCTTCTCTGAAGGCTGTCACCCTATCTTAGCTGAAACACTGAAGGTCTCTCCCCAGCCAGACCAAACCAGACCAGGGCACAGCTGTCTGACCAAAAAGGATTCTGGCTTCAGGGCTTCCTCACAGCTACGCTGTATTCACAGCCAGTCCTGTATCACAATTGAGCTGTTTTGCACTGAATAAAGTTTTCTTCTTCACCACACCCCAAATTGGGGGTGCCTGTTGGCATTGAATTGGCGCCAACAAGCATAGGTTGACATATCTTTTCTAGAAAACCAAATGAGGTGACAATGGGGATACAAGAGAGAAGAGGATAGAAGAGGAGCAAGTTGGAGGTGGAAAAGATAGGGCTTCAGCCTGGGTAAAGGTGTAACCAGTCTCAGAAATGAAGGAGAGACCAGTTTGGGGGCAAAGTCATTGTCCTTTCTCAGTTCGAATCCATTCATGTCTTCCACCTGATTAGTGTAAGATCCAAAATACTTATAGTAGGCTACAAGACCCTTCATGATCTTTACCCCCTCTCTCCTCCCTCATTCTGTTCTACCAGGCGCAGTACTGCCTCAGGGCCTTTGCACCTGCTGCTTCAATGGTCTGAATCCTCTTTCCAAATGGCTCCTTCCTCACCTGTTTTGATCTTTATTCAATTGTCACAATGAGGCTGCCCTGGCCCCCCTTTCCCCTTTCTCCACCCAAGACCACCCTTAGCCGGCACTATTTTCTTCTTTAGTGAAACAGGGTGCAGGGGGAGAGTTCCCCAAGACCCCTATAGCCCATGGTTGGGGGATGGGGGAAGGGAGAGCCAATGATACAGCTTTTAAGACACTTTGCATATCTATGGCAAGCTGGTAGCTATATAATAGCTGGTTAATGGCTGTGCTACCATCTTGGGGCAAAAGGTGTGCACGTGACTTTCAGAATGTGTGTGGTGACTGTGGAACAGTTGGGGTTTGTATAGTGCAGGCCCAAGAGGCAGGGAGGCAGTTCCCCATGCATCATTGACTCACTCTTGCCATGACTAAGGATGGCAGCTGAGAGAAGGTAGAAAATATGGGAGACTGACAAATGTAGCTCATTGTGGTAGGAGTTGGAGACGAGGTCACATAGGAAGGCCCGGGTCAACATTTAAAATTAGGGCAGCCAGTTATGATGGGGTGGCCATGTGGTATGAAAGGGTGTAGGACGGCCCCCACCAGCCTGCCATGAGGTCTAGTATGTAAGGAGGTGCCACGTGGTTTGGGATTAACAGCTGGAGGAAGAAAGAGGAGACCCACTGGGAAACCTGCCTGGGAGAACACAGCAGTGAGGCAGGCAGATGGAATTGCAGGGGACCTGCCTAGCCAAGCATGGATTAATGTGAGATACCTGGAATGCTGAACTGTGACTAGGAATGCTGAGCCGCAGACTTCTGTTTTTCTGAGAGAGGGTACCTCTAACTGGTGTATTCTGAAACTGGCCTGGTTTGGCCAAGGGAGGCAGGACTGTGTGTTTGTGTGTTTGTGGGTGTTTTGAAGGAAGTGGGACTTAACGGCCATTATTCTAAATCTGTATAACTTTTAAATAAAGAATTCCTTTCCTGCCCTGGCTGGTGTGGCTCAGTGGCTTGAGCTCCAGCCTGAGAACCAAAGGGGCACCATTACCAGTCTAGGGCACATGCCTGGGTTGCAGGCCAGGTCCCCAGTAGAGGGCTCGTGAGAGGCAACCACACTTTGATGTTTCACTCCCTCTCTTTCTCCCTCCCCCTCTGTCTAAAAATAAATAAATAAATAATCTTAAAAAGAATTCCTTTCCTTTTCACCAAACTCTGGCTTGGGAGTCATGCTTCGGGCAGTGGGCAATTGGACCCCACACCTGTTCCAAAACAGCATAGGCTGCGATTCTGTAACATTAGCACTTACGATTGACTTGTACACATCTGTCTTTTCCTCACTGGAACGTCAGCCTCACATGGGCAAAACTTTTGTCTTTCTTCTTCATTGCTTTGGTCCCCAGAGCCTTGAATGATGTTTGGCACACAAGAGGTGCTCAATAAATACTTGTTCACTGAATGAAGGGAACGAAAGGTGAACTTGAGCTCCATGAAGACCAAGCATTTCCAAGGAGTCCTGTAAGAGCATCCCAACTTAGCCAGCCAGCATGGGCCAGGGAGAAGGAACTGTATTGGGTGGGCGAGGGCAAGAGATGCAATAATCTCAGACTGCTTAAATAACTTTGTTTTTCCCCCCATTCTTAACACTATTCATGGTAGAAAATGTTACCCTTTTCTGTCTCACTCTCTCCTAGGCTGAGGCTTGAGCCAGAGAAGAGAAGGAGGCTCCTGGCCACTCTAAGACTCCATTGGAGACACTTTCAGACCCTTTGCCATTCAAGGGCCTCCTGGAAACTCTGGAGCAGCCCCACCCTGTCTAGAATGCTCGGCTGCCAACACCCCCAGGGTTGTGCCTGCCCCTCCACACTCACTCACACCCTTGACTCTTCTGGCTGCCTGTCCAGGCAGGGACTTCAAAGGGCAGCCTCTCCTTCCATCCCAGTCCCCATCCACATGCTCCATGTTCTTCCCCAGGCTGCAAACCCAGCTGATCTACATCTCGTCAGTTTCACCACCTGAAACAGCTCAGGAATTCAGCTCTGTCTCCACATTTAGTTAGTCCAAGACCCCATCATTCTAGGCTCTCTGCTGCCCTCCTGCCACCCACTTCCCCCAGCTTTGAACAATGTGTATCTATATCCAGGCCGGGGGCTGGGGGAGAGTTGCACATCCTTCTCTTCTCAGCCTGGTTGAAATGTACACGGATGTGTGTTTTATTGTTACTCTTTACATCTCACACTTATATTTAAAGCAGCCTATTGTCTTAACAAGAGAAAAATTCTGAGACATTCTAAATTACAGCAGCCAGAGAGTGAGGAAAGAGACAAGAATAGTTAACCAGTTAATAGCTGGTGACAAAAGAGCTCACATTCCTGAGTGTATGTTAGAACTCTGACTCAACCACTGGGTGTTTATTAGCCAATAGACGCTACTACATCCTCCTGTGTGTGAATTTTCAAAAGTAGTAAATTTCTTTTCCTTACAGACTGTGTTCCCATCATAGAACTGCCCCCACTTCACTTTGTCCTGCCCCTCCTTATCTGTAAGCAAAGCAAATTCTTTCAGAAAAACTTACATCTTTTCTTCCCCAAACATAATGTGTAAAAGATCCCCTGGACTCCAGGACAGTGGACCAGCTTGTCTTCCTTCCCCACCTAGCCCTGCACCTGGTGGATTAAACCAAATGCCTCAGGTCCTTTTTTCGGGCTAACCTGTGGCTCAGTAAACCCTTTCTTTTAGAAACAATTTTGGCTCTGAATGTGTTTTTGTTTGTTTGTTTATTTAACAGTCCTTATCCAGTATTTATCTAAAACAGCTACTAACAATAACCAATCAGGACAATTGATTCAGGCAAGAATCGTCAATGGATGCTGAAACTAGTGGGTGGAATTTTCATGAGGAACAGCTTATTGGGGTAGCTTCTATGTATGTGCCACATATTAAATACAAAGGGGAAAACAATAACTTCATTATTGTTTTGAGGAGAAACAGGCAGGGCTTTAACCAAGTGGTCAAGGTGAAAATTACCAGGAATGGGGCAAATGACTATCTTGCCCTTCCTGATAGAAGGCACAAAGGAAAACACCTTCACAGTGTGGCGTTCCTCCCGAAGATGCGTAACCTGAATCTAACCATGAGGATAAGTCAGACAAAGCCAAACAAAAACCATTCTACAAAATGACTAGCCTATAACCTTCAAAAATGTCAGTGTCATGAAAGACAAAAAAAGGAGAAAGACTGTTCCAGAGGAAAGCAAGTTTAAAAAAAGCACGATGTCCAAACGTGATACGTGATCCTGGATTGGACCAGGGACCAGAAAATAAAAATCGCTATAAAAGACATCACTGAACAACTGATAAAACTTGAATAAGATGTGTAGTTTAGGTAGCAATGTCCCATCAATATTAGATTTTCTGCTTGTAACCCTTGCACTGTGGTTATATAAGCAATGGTCTTCAACTGGGGACAGTGCTGTCATCCAGGGGACAGTTAGCAATGTCTGAAGACACTTCTGGGTGTGTGTGCTGCTGACATCTAGTGGGTACAGGCCAGAGATGCTAAAAATTGTACCATGCACAAGGCAGCCTTCAACAGCAAAGAATTGTCCAGTCCAAATGTCAACAGTGACAGAGTAGAGAAACCCTCTGTAAGAGAAAGTACTTTCCCTCAGGAAATATAAATTGAAGAATTTAAGAATATGAAAGAGTTATGGGGTTGATTCTCAAAAAACAACAATATCTATTGTATCTATCTACAATAATATCTATTGTACCCCCCTCCTTCCATCTGTTTCTCCTTCTCTCTTTCTCTACACACACACACACACACACGTACATCTTCCTCACCTAAATTTGCAAAACCTATTTTTTTTAAAGATTTTATTTATTTATTTTTAGAGAGAGGGGAAGGAAGGGAAAGAGGAAGAGAAACATCAGTGTGTGGTTGCCTCTTGCACAACCCCTGCTGGGGACCTGGCCTACAACCCAGGCATGTACCCTGACTGGGTTCAACCTTTGGTTCTCAGGCTGGCACTCAGTCCACTGAGTCACACCAGCCAGGGCTTCCAAAATCTTAACATGATGCATTTGCTTGTTATTCTCTCTCTTCCTCTCCCTGCACCCATTGGCAGCCTTAATGTTCCAAACACATTAGGCCCGTCCCTGCCTCACAGCCTTCACACTGGCCATTCACTCTGGCCAGGGAGTTCTTCTCCCAGGTATCTGCCTGACTTACCCATTCACATCCTCCACTTCCCTGATCAAACTCCTCCTTCCCCTTCTCCCTCTCCTTCTTCTTTTGAGAGTTTTTATGAGTTTAGATGAGTCACACTGATTATATATGCCAGGAAAGAAGATCTCGAATGCTCCTCAAACTCCCTCTTCTTCTCCTTTTAAAAAATATTTTATTTATTTTTAGACAAAGAGGAAGGCAGGGAAAAAAGAGAGGGAGAGAAACAAGGACATGAGAGAGAAACATTGTTCTGTTGCTTCTCATACACAGGGACCGATCCCACAACACAGGCCCGTGCCCTGACCAGGAATCCAAGGGGTGACCTTTCTCTGAAGAATGCCACCCAACCAACTGAGCCACACCAGCCAGGGCAAACTCTTTCTTCTTAATGACTCTGTTTCTAAACACTCTATTTAAAATTGCGTGCATCCCCCCTTTGGTATCTCCCTTCTTGGATTTATTTTGCTCCCTAGCACTTATCACCACATAGCACGCTGTGTATTGTCTTTACTTGTTTATTCTGTCTACCTCACACAGTAATTGTGTCAGTTCCACTGGGGCAAGGACTTTTGTCCTCAGTGCTTGGAACAGGGCCTGGCACACAGAAGATGCTCAGTAAATGTTTGATGGAGGAATGAATGAAGTGCTATCAAATGAGATGGACTAAAAAAAAAGGAGGAAGGTGGAGGGAGGAGAAGAGGGAGGGAAAGAGGAGGGGTAGAAGGAAGAGGAAGAAAGTAGTTACTCATCATCTCTACAGTTCCCCTTTGGTTTCTCCTCTGAGCCTCTCATCTTCTAGGACAAGTCCTCCAGGCCGCTATGGGTGCCCCGTCGGCGCTCAGGAGGCGCGCAAAAGGGCGCACAGCCACCAGGAGCATCGTCCCTTCCAGCAGCCCAGGACTGCAGGAAAGGAACGCTCCAGAGCGTTCTCAGATGGGCCACGAGAGGGCGCTTCTCCCCGGGCCAAATCCAGGAGCAGCGCCTGAAGTGGGACATCAGTGAAGGAATGGTCCTGAAAAAGTGACATCTTTAGCTTTTTCTTATTGTTACCTTAAATATCTCTAAACGTAGCATATTAGTTATAGAAATTTAAGACACTAAAAAGAGAATAAAAATCTCTTATAAATAAGAGAATATAATCTCTTTAAATAAAAATCGCTGCATTAGCCCTCCTGGGAACTCAATATTAATTTACCTATATATTTTATTTTTATTAAAATTTTTAAAATCTTTTCTTTTAAGATTTTATTTATTTATTTCTTAGAGAGGGAAAGGGAGGGAGAAAGAAAGGGAGAGAAACATCAATGGGTGGTTGCCTCCTGCGCAGCCCCTGCTGGGGACCTGGCCTGCAACCCAGGCATGTGTCCTGACTGGGAATTGAACTGGTGACCCTTTGGTTCACAGGCTGGCAATCAATTCACTGAGCCACACCAGCCAGGGCTAATTTACCTATATATTTTATTTTGATCACCATTTGCTTATTCACAATTTTTAATATTTAAACGTTTTTTTGATTGATTTGAGAGAGGGAGTGGGGGAGAGAGAGATGGAAACATCCACTAGTTGTTCCACACATTTATGCATTTATTGATTAGTTCTTGTATGTGCTCTGACAAGGAATCCAACCTGCAACCTGGTGTTCTGGGAAGACACTCGAAACAACTGAGCTACCCAGCCAAGGCACGATTTTTATTTAAATCTTTTATTTTTGAGGATTTTAAGCAAAAAAAAGTACAGAAATGTACTTAATACCACTCGAAAATTGTTTTTAAAAAAGAAAATTGGTAAAAACAGTAAATTTTATATGATGAATATTTTTCCAGAACAAAAAAAAGTAGATTGTAAAACATGAACAACTGTCAGCTCAATCCTGTGTCATCTCCTCCTGTGTTCCCACTTCCTGGCTAACTGGATTGTTTTAAAACATTTACTTCAAAGCAGCCAGTTCATCATTTGCAAATATTTGAATATGTATGAATTCTAGGGAATAAGGACTATTTATTTTTAAAATTTCCGTGATAACATTACTATACTTTAAAAACTTAAAATCATAAAATGTCCAGGAAGTGTTCAAGTTTATAATTGTCTTATAAATGTTATAATTTGTTTTGTTTTATTATTTTAGCGATGGATTGAATCAGGATCCCACAATGTCCATACATTGCATTTGGTTGAAATGTTTTTAAAATCTCTTTGATCTAAAAATTTTCTCGCTGTTTTTTCAATTTATTTGTTAAAGAAGACAGATTTGTCTTGTTGCGTCTCCCACAGTTTGGATTTTGCTGACCTCACCCCTGTGGTCTCATTTGTCATAGTCCCCTCTTATTCGTGTTCCCTAAAAATTGGTAGATAGCCCTAGGCCCAGGCTGAAAACAAAAACACTGTGAGCCCGGAATGCGAGTCACTGTATAAGTTTAAATTTTCTAGTAAGCACTTTAAAGAGATTTTTTAAAAGATGAAATTGATTTTAATCATTTAATTTTAACCCAACACATCCAAACAATTTGATTATTTCAACATGCAATCAATATTTTAAAAGTTAGGTAGTTTGCATTCTTTTTTTCAGGTCTTCCAAATCTGGTGTATAGTTTACATTCAGAGCACATCTGAATTTGGACTGGCCCCATTTCAAATGTTCAACAGCTACATGTGACTCATAGCTACTATTTTGGACATTTTTTGGAAACTGGACCTTCCAGACATTTTACCTGATTCAGGTTTGATTCTTTTCAGCAAGGCAACGTCATCAGTGGTGATGTGGACTTCCATTCAGGGATGCATAGTTGCCACTCTTTTGTGATGGAAGCATCAACAAATATCTTCACGAATGAACGAATGTGCCCACAGAAACTCTGCCTGAGATTATTCACCCATTTGTGGGCTTCTCACCAGTCTCATTTCTCATAAACACATGTAGAAAGAAAAATTGGAGTGCCAATGGATACATAACTTGAATGCCTGTATTTCTCATTTAACACACCTATATACTTTCCTGGGTCACTAAGCACGTCCTTAAAACAATTTGTGATTTGGAAGTGCAAAGGAAGAGTACTCTATGGCTTTTTCTTAAAGTTGAACCACTTGGGCTATTTCTAGTGTCACTATTAGAAGTCATTGGTTAGGGAGATGGTATACCTGGTTCATTAAAACATTGTAATTTGAATCAAATAATTAAGCATAAAAATAAAGGCATAGTGGTCTGCAAGAAAAAAAAAAGGAGAATCCCTTTATCAGCTTGCAATGAGGAAGAACTTTTTGTGACTTAAAATGCAGAAGCCATAAAAAAAAAAAGAAAAAGGATATGTTTGCTCTTTCTCTTTCACACACATAAAATTTCTGTATGGCAAAAACATTAACAGCAAAGTCAGGGACAAATGACAAACTGGGGGGAAAAGCTTGTGATTCATATCACAAGAATTTAATTTGCCTTATAAAGAGCTTCTGGGATGGTGAGGAGATTAAGCAAAAATTAATGAGAGAGAGAAGAAAACTCAATGCCATGGACAAACTGTGGTGATTGGGGGAAGGGGAGGGGAGGTATAAAAGGATATGGGGAGATAAATGGTGATAGAAGGAGACTTGACTTGTGGTGAACACACAACACAGTGTACAGATGATGTGTGGTGGAATCGTGTACCTGAACCCTGTATATTCTTAACCAGTGTCACCCCAATAAATAAAAGAAAAAGAAAAAAGAGCTTCTTGAAGACAATCACAAAAAGAACAATATACCAATTTTAAAATTTTATTGATTGACTGATTTGAGAGTGAGAGAGAAACATTGACTCATTGTTCCCCTTATTTTGTGCATTCCACGGTTGCTTCTTGCATGTGCCCTGACTGGGGATTGAACCTGCAACCTTGGCATGTCAGGATGATGCTCTAACCAACTGAGCTACTTGGCCAGGGCCATGCCAATTTTTTCAATTGTATTTCAAAGGAAAAACAAATGGCTATTAAACATTTGGGGAAAAAATCTTAGTACTAAGATGAAAATTAAAACTGTGAAATGGCATTTTTCACCTATCAGATTGACAGGAAATCCAGAAGGTTGTTATTGTTGTTGTTATTTATTTTTAACAAAATTTATTGGTTAGTTTTCCATGATTGCCTCTGGTCCAGGTTTAGAAGGGCTCTCTGGGTTCCTCTGACCTTGTTTCTGGGCTGCTGCTGCAGCTCTTAAGGCCCTGTTTTGCTTCTTCAGCTTTTGAGCCTCCTGGGCTATCCAAATACACAGAGCCTTCTTAGTCACCCAGTGGCAGTGCGTTTCTGGGTAGCACAGAAGGAGAAAGGTGTACTCAATCCCCAGCTCCTTGCACGTCTTCTCGAGGACATTACAGTTGGTCTTACAGGGGATTCTGAGCATCTATGGCTCTGGTTAGTGTTCATCAGCAGGTAGCCTGTGGGCTTTGTCCTTCCGATGATTCTGCTAATTCGTCCTAATTGCAAACCTGACAGTCAAGGCAACAATTCGAGCCTGGAGGGAGCTGGTTTCCTCAGGGATACTTTGTTCATCAACTGCCGTTGCTTGATTTTTAGCTTCTATTTCTGGTTGGCCATTTCCAAAGACAAGTGTCTTTTCACGGCATCATCAGCCTTTTCAGTTCCAGGGATGTTCTGGTAATCTTTAAGTGGTGTGGAAGCAGGTGCGTCATCTTGGCTGGGCTGGCCGGTTTTGGATGCCATACCCTTGGGCAACGGAGGGTGAGACCACAAGGAGGTTATAACAGTGGACAACTGTAATGGTAGGAAATTGTTACCCACCCCACCCTTCTACTGACCTTGTTTTTGTAAGTGCGGGCTCTGACTAATATGTAGCTTGTAGATAAACAGCATGTTTGTATAAAAATTCTAGGAACAACTTCAGCAGATATAGACTCAGACCTATAGGCATCCCAGCTCTGGGAGATTTGCTGACCTTCGACTGTGGAACCAGAATGATGTAGAACCAGGAAGATGTGCCCTGACCACCATGGCTCAGTTGGTTGAACGTTGTCCTGCAAAGCAAAAGGTTGCTGGTTCAATTTCCAGTCAAGGCACATGCCTGGGTTGCTGGCCAGTCTCTGGTTAGGGCGCCTGCAAAAGGCAACCGACTGATGTTTCTCTCCCTCTCTTTCTCCCTCCATACCCCTCTGTCTAAAAATAAATAAATAAAATCTTTAAAAAGAAACAAAACAGCATGATATGAAGCCAGGATGACGCACACTGGACCATCACTTGCGTTATCTGAATGGACCATGCCTGTCTGCGCGTAAAGAGCTTTGCAACCTCTCCCTTGATCTCTTTGTTCTGTTCCCCTCTCCCTCCTTATAAAACCCCATGCTTCCACTGAGAGGGGGAGAAGGACTTTGACACGTGAGTCCCCATCTTCCCAGGAGATGGGCTTTGAGATGTGAGTCCCCATCTTCCAGGTTGCTGGCACCTGAAAATAAACCACTTTCCTTTCAGGGCTGTCCAACCTGAGGCCTGAGGACTGAATGCAGCCCAGGATGTCTGTGAATGCGGCCCAACACAAAGTCATAAAATTTACTTAAATCATTATTTGATTTTTTTGTGTGTGATTACCAGTCGCAATGTATTTAATGTGTGGCTCCAGACAACTCTTCTTCTTCCAGTGTGGCCCAGAGATGCCAAAAACTTGGACACCTCTACGCATCATCACCTGCCTGTTAAGTACTGACTTTCGTAGTGGTAGGCAGCTGGATCTGCTTTCAATTACAAGGTGAGGAAAGGCCCCAATGGTTGGAGGAAAGCCAGGCACACCCCCCACCATTGGCCCAAACACTGGGGCCTGGGTCACTGCCTGGGTCCGAATGGAACTTACCCTCCATATCACCATCAGCATGGTGACTTCTGACCCCTGTGGGCAGTGCTGCCATGCTGGTTCCAAAAATCCAGAAGTTTAATAAGATAATTTATTGGCAATGCTGAGGGGAAATAAATGCTGTCATACACTGTTGGTACCAGTGCATATTGGCCCAACTCCAGAGGCAATTTGGTAACATTTATCAAAATTAACAAATATACATCCTTTTTGATGTAATTCTACTTTGGGAAATTCCTCCTACAGGTATAATTGTACAGGTATAAAATGACAACCTGAAAGATTATTTATTGCTATATGGTTTATAGTAGCAAAAGCTTAGGAACAATGCTTGCAAAGAGCCACCTTCTCTCTGTGTCTTCATGTGGTGAAGAGAGACAGAGTCTCTTTTACTAAGGGCACCAGTTCCATCATGTCCACCAGTTCCACCAGTCCCAACCTCACACCCTAATCACTCCCAAAGGCCCCACCTCCAAATACCATCACACTGGAGGGTTAGCGCTTCAATGTCGGAAGGGGGATACAAATATTCAGTCCAACCATGTTTTGTCGATTCTGGAACCTTTGAAAAAAAAACACATTATTCCACTACAGGGCTCTAGCCTTTCAGAAGTACCTGGTATGTCTCCCAGTGCAAGATTCTTGTTAATGCTTTTGGCTTCTTTCTCTCCTGAATTGCACTTCTTCTCTGCTTTTCCATGCCCCTACAACATTGTAGTGGTACTTATTCTTTTATCCTAAATCCCTGGTCTTCACATAGCGGGTTGTATTTGAACAACAAAGTCCCCATCTTTTCTCTTATGAAATGCATGTCTATTGGGATTGTGGGAAGGAGTATGAAACTTAATTAGAAAGAAACAGGGTTGGGTTGGGTTGGGTTGGGTTGGGTTGGGTTGGGTTTTTAAAATCATTGTAAGGGTAACATTTCCCTGACCATTCTAGAACAAAATTTGCCATTTTAAGATATGTAATTTACCTGAGAGAAAAGTGCTCAATTCCTGCTTTTTTCCTTTTCCCGTATTTCCCAGCACATCATGAACTTATAAGTAAACTGAAAAGTAAAAAAAATGTATCCTAATTAAAAAAAAATTCAGTCCATAACAATTTTTTAAAAGATTTTATTTATTTATTTTTAGGGAGAAGGAGAAAGAGAGGGAGAGAAATGTCGACTGGTTGCCTCTTGCACACCCCCAACCATGGACCTGACCCACAACTCAGGCATGTGTTCTGACTGGGAATTGAACCAACGACCTTTTGGTTACAGGCGATGCTCAATTCACCGAGCCACACCAGCCCAGGCTCAGTCCATAACAATTTTTTAAATGACAATGTTTAAATATACAAAAAACCTCAAAAGTGATTATGAATAAACCTGGATAAACATTCTCAAACAAAGTTTGTGTGGACACATGACCAGGGAAGGGAGACTTCTCCAGCTATGCTGTTTAGGCTTTTTGAGTTTGGGGAAACGGAAAGGCACTGTTCGTTCAAAACTAGAGATTCAGTGATTTAGAACTAGAGAGAACTAGGTTCAAATCTTGGCCCTTGAAAGCTGTGGGTCTTCGACTCAGTGTCTGAATGAATCAGAACCTTAGTTTCCTCATTTCAAAAGGGAAAGGAGTGTTCTCCTGTTCAAGGCCAGTTTGAGAAAGACGTGAGATAGAGCCTGTGCATGCCTGATGGTATAAAGGTGAGTGCTAAATAAATGTGCACACAGCCTTATTATTCTTTCCTTAGCACGCTCACACACACACAGGCTCCCCGGCTGGGAGGGCTGGGAGATTGGGTGCAGATAGGCAGGGCGTCTCAGCAGCACTGGCTATTCCACTCCCTTCTGAAGCCTCAACCCAGAGTCTGAGTCATCAGTGCCCTGAGCCTCTGAAGCTTCTGCCCTAGGGCTGACCTGTCCTGGTGACCACAACGTGACCAGAGACTGGCAGAAAAGGTCATGATGAGCTAGCTGCTGGGGTGGTGGGGCCATGGCCTGGAGAGAGGCCCAGCAGCCTCTCTTGGGGTGCCCACATACATAGCCTCAGTCTCTCGCTGGGCTCATTAGGAAGAAACAGACACATGTCCCAGGCTATAGTGCATTTTTCAGGCTCCTCCCCCAAGCTGGGTCACCCATTCCATACCTCTTTGTCTGGATAACCTTGGCACCACTCAGCCTCAGGGCTCCTGCCCCAGGAAGCCTTACCTGATGGCACTGGTCTCTTGTCTGGGCTCTTCCAGCTCCTGTGCTTCCCCCTGATAGCACTGATCATCCATTATTCATGTTAAGTGATTAAAAGAATCACAATTAGGTCAAAAGAGACCAATTTCCAGTTACAAAATAAATAAGTCATGAGGATGTAACATAAAGGTGATTATATACATATTTTTCTATAATAATACTTACTCTATTGCTTATTTGAAATATACTAAAAGAGTAGATCTTAAAAGCTCTCATCACAAGAAAGAAAATTGTGACTATGAGGTGAAGGATGTTAACTTGACTCATTGTGGTGAGCATTTTACAATATATACAAGTATTGCCCTGGCTGGTGTGGCTCAGTTGGTTGGAGCATCATCCCGCAAAACTGAAATGTCTCAGGTTTGATTCCTGGTCAGCGTACACGACTGGGTTTGGTGTTTGGTCCCAGTTGGGGCACACAGGGCAGGCAACTGATCGATGTTTCTGTCTCACATAGATATTTCTCTTCCTTGCTGTCTCCCTCCCTTCCCCTCTCTCCAAAGTCAATGAGCATGTCCTAGAGTGAGGATAAAAAATATATATACATATATACCTACAAGCATTGAACATTATGTTGTATACCTGACACTAATATAATGTTATATGTCAATTATGCTACAACAAAAAATGAAATTTAAACATCACAGTTAATGGTGTTAGTGAGGGGCAAGCCAATGTTGTGTGCCTCCTGATGTCATTTCCAGAGAAGGACACAGCAGCACTGCCAAACATACACAATCAGGAGAAAATATCAGACAACATCAAGGGAAGGACATTCTACAGATAACTGGTGCGTATACTTCAAAAATGTTGATGTCGTGAAGACCAAAGGAGAAGCATGGAACAGTTCCAAGTTACAAGAGACACAACAATGCAAGGCAACAAGAGGCTCTGGATGGGACCTCGCAGGAAAGTGTGGCTGTGAGGGCATGATGGGCACAGATGAAGGAACTGGAGTAGGGACTGTAGGTTAGAGAACTGTATTATATCAGGGTTGAGTTAGGGTTGAGTTTCCTGTTGCTAACTGTACTGTGGTTGTGTAAGAGAATGTCCTTGTTTTTAAGATTTTATTTATTTATTTACTTACTTATTTATAGACAGAGGGGGAAGGGAGGGAGAAAGAAAGGGAGAGAAACATCAATGAATGGTTGCCTCTCATGTGCCCCTCACTGGGGACCTGGCTGGAACCCCAGGCATGTGTCCTGACTGGGAATCGAACCAGCAACCTTTGGTTCGCAGGCCAGTGCTCAATCCACTGAGCCACACAAGCTGGGCAGAATGTCCTTGTTCTTAGTAAAAGGCAAAGTCACACATAATGTCTGCAACATATGATTCAGAAAAAGTAATGTGTGGGTATTACCTTTCTCTCTCTCTGTATTTTATATATGTGTGTGTGTCTTACGTAGGTGCATATGCATTACACATATGCATATATAATATATATATGTGCAAGAGGAGAGATGGCAGAGGGGGGTTGGCTTCTGTGCAAATTTGAACAGGTGAGAGGATTGTAACTCATGGGAGCAGTACTCATTGTCAGCCCCTGGCAAAATTCAAAATAGACCATGATTGGGGCAGGTTTAAGGCCAACTGTAGTCCTAGCCATCCTGGGGAACTATTGTCCTCATACCTCCTCTCTCAAGCCATGGGATCTCTCTATGCCTCAGTTTCCTCTCTTCTTCAAAATGGAGCTTAAAACAGTACTATCCCAACATTAGATGGTCTGTTAAGTGAATGCATGTACATAAAATATTCAAAATAGTGCCAGGCACAGAGTGAGACTACTGAAGTGTTGGCTATTATATTAGCTATCTATTGTGTCAGCTGCATTACAAGTAGGTTAGAAAAACAACACACATTTGTTATTTCATAGTTTTAATGGTTTAGGACTTTGGGAGAGGCTTAGCTGGGTGGTTGTGGCATGGGGTCTCACAAGGTTAGTAACATGTCAGCTGAGGCTGTGTCATCTGAAAGTGTGACTGGGACTGGAGGATGTGCTTTCAAGAGAGCTCTCTTGAGCCCTGGCTGGTGTAATTCAGTGGACTGAGCACCGACCTGCAACCAAAGGGTTGCCGGTTCCATTCCCAGTCAGGTCACATGCCTGGGTTGCAGACCAGGTCCCCAGTACGGAGCATGTGAGAGGCAAGAATACGTTGATGGTTCTCTCCTTCTTTCCCTCCCTCTCCCTCTCTCTAAAAATAAATAAAATCTTAAAAAAGAAAGAGCGAGCTCTCTTGCATGGATGACATGCTGGCTGTTGAGCAGGGACCTCAGTTTCTCACCATGTGGATCTCTCCAAAGGGTTGCTTGAGCATCCCACAGCATGGCAGCTGGCTTCTCCTGGACTGTGTGATCTAATCAAGACAAGGCAGAAGCCACACACACTCCCTAACCTCAGAAGTCACATACACCATCAGTTTAACAATATGCTCTTGATTATATAATAGAGGGGAAATACACAAGGGCATGAATATCAGAAGGCAAGGCTCACTGGACTATTTTGAATAAAGGTAGCATATTATGGCTGCTAAGAACAGAGCTCTGAGTTATCTAGCCTGGTTTCAAACCCTAGCTCTGTCCAGATAATGGTGAGAACTTGGACAAGTATGTGATCTCTCTTTCACTGTGTTGTCATCTATAAAACAGAATAACTACCTACCTAATTTGGAGTTGTTATTAGTATTAAGTGAATACAGAATCATTTTATTTTTTTAATTTTTTTAAATTAATTAATTTATTTTTATTCAATTACAATTGTCTGCATTTTCTCAGAATCACTTTAGAACACAGTATATTTAGTACACAGTAGGTGTTTGCCTCTACTTTTAAAATTTTATTTATTTATTTTTTAGGGAGGGGGAAGGGAGGAAGAGAGGGAGAGAAACACTGATGTGAGAGAGAAACATTGATTAGTTGCCTCTTGTATATGTGCCCCAACAAAAGGGACCGAACCTGCAACTCAGGCATGTGCCCTGACCTGGTATCAAACCAGTGACCTGTTGCTTTGTGGGACAACACCCAACCAATTGAGCCACACCTGTCAGGGTACCACTATGATGCGGTCACCAGCAAGCAGTGTCTGCAGCGTTGTGGCTGAGATGAGACAAATTCACATGGACTACGAGTCCTGTGGAGGAAAAGGGACAGCATGGCCACTCTCTCAAGAGGAGAGCACCCCGATCCTTGCCTCGACAGGCTTTTATTAGCTTAATTTGCATAGGAATACAGGGCATATATGGAAAGCTCATCAATCATTCTCAGGAAGTAATAATCAAATTCAAAGAACTCTGAGGGCTTATTGTGAGTGAGGGTCAGATAGCTAAAGGACCATAAAACTTTGGGGAAACAAACTCATTTCATGCTTGGACCCTTATCATTTAAATTGAGGGTATTAGCAAAGCAGGTTTCACAGGATTTTATGCATTCTTTCTTAGGCCTGATTGCCCTGGGGAACCCACCCTTTTTAGCCCAGGGCGGTACCCACCTCCAGCATTGTTTCAGGCTTAGGTTGAGCAGGGGAAGTAAGGCAGCCAAAAGATTAGGAGAATTCTTGCCGACAGAATGAGGACTCAAGTCATATCAAAGTCAAGGGGCGAGGGTCCATCACCTCCTTTCTCCATAGCCCCCAAGTCCTTCCCTCAGGGCCCCCTCGTGACCATGCCTGTTTTAGGTTGTCCCTCCCTTGAGGAATCTTACCCATTATTGGCTAACCAATCATGCACTGGCGGCCAGGGAGGGTGAAGTAAAGTGGGCAGAAGTGGTGCTCCTGCCAGGGAGATGAGCTTTGTCTCCTTAGTGGCTTAGGGTCTCAAGGTCTCTCACTCAGCCTTAGCCATGGGGGGTTACAATGTCTGAAACCAGGCAAGGCAGTTCCCAACACCACTACTTTTATTTTTTTAAAGATTTTATTTATTTATTTATTTATTTATTTATTTATTGAAAGGCTTTCTTAGGCTCCGCCAAGGAAGAAATGCCAATCAGCCACAAAATTAGGCAGTACAGAGCTTTACTGAGGTTTGCGCACCCAGGCGAGATTCTCCAGTCCACAGAGCAGGCCCAGGAAGTTTCGCGGAAGCAGAGAATATGGCGGGGTTTTATGCACCAAATTCTGATTGGCTCCCCTTGGGGGCTAGGGATTGGTTTCCTGGAACAAAGCCGCAGTCCATCATTGGTGGTTCCCCTCAGGCTCAGGCTGCCAGGCGGATATACCCGCCCATCCTGACATTTATTTATTTATGTATTTATTTATTTATGTATTTATTTATTTATAGACAGAGAGGAAGGGAGGGAGAAAGAGAGGGAGAAACATCAACGTGTGTTTGCCTCTCACAAGCCCCCTACTGGGGCCTGGCCTGCAACCCAGGCATGTGCCCTGACTGGGAATGGAACCAGCGACCCTTTGGTTCACAGGCCGGCGCTCAACCCACTGAGCCACACCAGCCAAGGTGAGAAGATATTCTCGTGTAGCTTGTTCATGGCCCGTGCCTCTAAGAGAGAGCCTTTTGTGTTTTGTGACCTCTGAAACCTGGTAGCAAGGAAGAAGCCCCTGAGAAATGGATTATGAAGAGGTTATCAGGTTGGGAAAGTAAATGATCAATTATCTCAGCACAGGAAGCCAGGGAGGGAAGAACACACTCTGGGATAGCAATGTCTCCCACTCGGATGGAGGCCAGGGGCTTCAGGGTGGGCAGGCTGGCCCTAGGGCAGATGGTGACTGTCTGGGTCTACTCCTTGTGGAGGTTTTCCTCCCTGTCCTTCCCATCTGCCTGTCATTGCTGCTGGGATCTGCATCTCTGGCAGCTGGCCAGGCCAAATGTATGCGTGGTGACCTGCACATCAGCCTGGGGCACGCAGTTTCATTCCAGAGACTGAGCTGGCTCTGAGCCCTGCTGAGTCAACTCTGTACTTCTTGCCAGAGCTGGAAACCAACCTGCCCCGGGTTCTTCCTGGCAGGCAGATTTTTCTGTGCCAACCTCTCTTTCCTGACAGGGTATAGAGGGAGGACTTTAGCAAAAGTTTGTTAAATAAATGCCTACCCTTGTGGAATAGACTTGGTCTAGCCCCACAGCTGCACTCAGTTCTTTCTTTGTCTCAACCTCGCCCATACCCCAGTCTCAGAGTGTGGGGTCTCTCCACCAGCTTGGGAACTCCACATAGGAGAGCAGACAACTGCCAAATGAATGAATGAATGAATGGGCTGGCATTCCTTCCAGGTATCCCCTGTTTCTGTTAGGAGGTTACGCTTTGATACAGGCAAGACTCAGGCACGGCAGGCCCTGGGGGCAGACAGTGTCATTGGGAAGTGAGGCCCTGAGCTGGAGACTTAACAGGACAAACACAGACCCTGCTACCAGGGCACTAGGTTGTGGGGAAGGGGGATGAGGGACATTAAAGAATCCACAGACATTGCCCCAGCTCAGGAGCTCAGTTGGTTAGAACTATGTCCCAGTAAGCCAAGGTTGTGGTTTGATCCCTGGTCAGGGCACATACAAGAAGCAGCCTATGAATGCATAAACAAGTGGAACAACAAGTTGATCTCCGCCCCTTCCCAAATAAAATAAAATAAACCCACAGACACATATGCCATGACGAATTTTTGAGGAAGGAGCCAGGGAACCCAGAGGCTTTTCCCGGTGGGGTGGTGGTGTTGGTGGGGCAGCCTGGTCTTGGGAGGCTCTCCGAGAAACATCATGAGCTCCCCCCTGGCCCTGCGGCATTCAGTGCACCAGGATCCTGTCTCTCACGTCTCTTTCCCGACCTCTTCCCAGCTTTGGACGTAAGGAGGGCACGAAGAATGTAGCCACCAGCCCAACCTTCGCGTAGTGCCCCTTCCCCATTCAAGTGCTGAGAGCCAGGGTGGGTGGGCGGCTCAGAATTCCGACGCTGGAATAAGGACCACGGAGAGAGGGACAGTCAAGTCTGCTACGGTCAGCAGGGAAGCAACGTCAGGGACAGGTAGGGAGGAGTCAGAGTTTTGCCCTTCTAGGGCGCCCCGCACCCATCCTATTATCTACACAGCCCGGAACACACAGAACTCCACCCCGTGCCCAGCCCCCGACACTCCCCGAGCTCCGCCTTCGAAGTTGCCCCTTTCCCTCTGGCAACCGCCTTATAAAAAAGGGCGTCCCAGGGACACGCCAAACCGAGGATTCGAGGCCTGTATCAGACCCTTGTTCCCTGTGGCTTCTGCACCCGCGAGAGCCTCTGCAAGGGTCCCGGCGTCTCTAGACTCCGAGTCAGCCTTGCTGCCCCGTGCTGCTGCGTCTGAGTCCGTATCCCTGCGCCCAGGCCACCCGGAAGGATGGGCTGTACGCCCACGGCCGGAGCAGCCCTGGTGCTGTGCGCTGCCACCGCTGGGCTGCTGAGCACGCAGGGCAGTCCCTTGCCAGCTGAGCCACAGCCGCGCTTCGCGTCCTGGGATGAGGTGAACGTGCTGGCGCACGGGCTCCTCCAGCTCGGCCATGGGCTGCGGGAACATGTGGAGCGCACCCGGGGGCAGCTGGGCGCCCTGGAGCGGCGTCTGGGCGCATGCGGGGCCACCTGTGAGGAGCCAGGGCGACCCGCCGCGCCCCCGCACGTCCCTGTGAGTCCAGTATCCCGTGACGAGGCCGCCCCCGAGACCCTCCGCAACCTGCAGGTACTTGCGACCGGGGGTAGCTGTCCGCGCTGCTATTGCTCTCTCGCGAGTCTGGAACGGTGTGGACGGAAGGAGGGGGGCGCGACCAGGGCACCCTGAGCTGTCTCGTCTAGGCGTCAAAGAATGGAAAGTTGGAAGGACAGATGGATGGGTGAACGGAGAGCTTGGCGGCAGAAGGCCGGGTCCTCATCAGGGTTTGCACATTCTTCCCAGACTCAGCTCAAGGCTCAGAACAGCAGGATCGAGCTACTCTTCCAGAAGGTGGCCCAGCAGCAGCAGCACCTGGAGAAGCAGCATCTGAGAATCCAGAATCTGCAGAGCCAGGTGCCAGATGCTTGCCTCAGGTGGGGAGGCAGGTCAAAGCTGGACCTATGGTCCTGGATGTGAGCCAGTCATATCTGACACTCTCCTCCCGTCCTTCCCCAGATGGGTCTCCTGGCCCCCATGCAGGTGGGCCACAGGATGGCCAGGCCTGCCAGGAGGAAGAGGCTACCCAAGGTGTCCCAGCTTGTTGGCCACGGTCACAATGTAAGCCATCTGCAGAGTGAGTATCCAGCCCTTTGCTGTCCTCTGGCACCTCTCCCCTCCACACACATACCATCCCTGTACCCCTCCTTGTCATGTCCACCTTACTCAGAAGGAAAGAGGTCCTGGCCCTGGGTCCCTGTGGGCTCTGATGAAGGGCTGATGGGGGCACCTCCCTCCACAGCTCTGCCCCTGACCACCCCAGCCTTCTTCCCAATGGGCCAGTGGGTGTTCCCCAAAGCCTTGCTGGCCACTAATAGAGCAAGGGTTGGGAAAGAGGGTCCATGAGGGACTTGAGTGGCAGGATTGTGGGGAAGGGGGTGGTGCAGCTCAGAGACACCTCCATCTAGGTTGGAACTTTCTAGGAGAGCACAGTGGCGGACAAGAGGGTGCCAGCTAGGGAGTCTGGAGTTCTTATTGGGTGAACAGCAAATGCCTGTCTGGGAGAGGGGTTCTGAGGCTTGGAGTGTATATCTAGAAAGTGGAGCAAGGGCAGGGGACCCCTGTGTCCCTGGTCAGACACATTCACTCTTGCATCTCTGACAAATCTAGGGCTGCTGACCTGAACACCTTGTCCCTCACCCCTCTCTTGGCCCCAAAGTGCCTGATTACCCATGTTTCCCAACCCCCACTACCGTAGGGAGCTAACTGTTGCCATCATCTGGAGTTCTGGGTCCTTTTTGGGTGTATGCCTGGAATTGCCCCAGATTTTCAACCACATGTCTGTGTATGTCAACACAGGCTCCAGCTTCCCATGTCTCTGCCCCATCCTAAGTTCATGGCCCCAATCCAGCAGACTTCCCTATGGTCCTCCTGCCCTGTCACTGGGCCTGGCATTGGTATGTCTGCAGCCAACTGGGTAAAAGTTCAGATTCCCCACCCTTCACACCCTCAGGCAGGTTGCTGGCTTCCAGCCCTCTAGTTTTGAGAGCTCCCCCACTCTACCACTCCCCTGCCACTCCTACCAGAAAGGGTCCAGTACACCCTCCCAAACTGCTGTCCTGAGATGGGGGCTTCTGGGATGGGTCAGCAGGTATAGGTCCAGGCTGAGGGATGTGGAGGGGATTGGAGAAGGAAACTCAAGAGTTTGGGGACTCCCAGACTCCAGCTCAGTCCCGCCAACTAGGGGAAAGTTCAAGCTGGAGAGAGAGACAGCTGGTGCTAATGGAAGCCACATTTGTGGTTTGGCTGGGTTTCTGTCCTGATTGGAAGAGAGGAAAGTAGGGGAAAGGGGAGCGGCCCCAGGGGCCGGAAAGTGTCTTCAGTCACTCTGGGCTGGCCCCCACCCCTGCAGTAGTTAGGACACACTCACCCCTTGTCCTGGGCCTCCCCCTAACCCCCAACAGGCGACCTTTTCCCTACATTTTTGCTGGGCTGGTTGTGGGACTTCCCACTAGCTGTAGCCATCCCTCGTTCCTCACCTTCTCCCTCCTTCCCTCCTCCTTTTCTTTCTCCCTCTCTCCTTTACTCCTCAATCACTCAACTCCCCCTCTGATACCTGTGATCCCGCGCAGGACCTCTGTCCCCCCAAGTCCCACCCAGGCCTGATCCAAATCCCCCACTAGACAAAGCAGAGCCTCTCCAGCTCTTGCCCCGCCCAACATCTAACTCCTGCAATCATTCATTCATTGTGTCTTTATTAAACACCTGCTGTGGACTAGGATCAGCCTGAGCCAAGAACATTTCCTGTCCCTGGCCTCACAGAGGCCTCATTCAATGGAGGGAGTGGAGGAGAGATTACCAGATGGCCCCAGTGATGGGAGTGGGATGTCCTTGATGGCCCTTTCTGGGGGTCTGGCCTGGCCTGGGGGTCAGGGATTCCTTCCATAACCTGGGACCTTTAGAATGAGGCAGAAAAAGGCATGAGGGAACAGCATGTCCAAAGGCCCTGTGGCAGGAGAGTGTGGGGGATAAGGAAGGCTGTGTGTCCAGAGGGTGGGGCATGCAGTGGGGCAGGAGGGTGGATAGGTACAAGGACCTGTCCTGGAGCGCCTTGCAGGCAGTGTTGAGGGAGGTCAGGGGAAGCTGTGGAAGACTTTAGGCAAGTGTTCAGGAGGTGTCGTGAACTAAGGATTGCCTCTTTATACCGCTGTTGCCCATTGACCAGACTCTAGGCACACGTGTTTCCTGGGACCGCTCAGGACTGCTCTCTGCTTCAATCTCCCTGCCCCTCTCTTTGCCCTGTAGGGCTGCCCAGGGACTGCCAAGAGCTTTTTGAAGAGGGAGAGCGGCAAAGTGGACTATTCCAGATTCAGCCTCAGGGGTCCCTGCCTTTCCTGGTTAACTGCAAGATGACCACAGGTAGGAAGTGCTGGCCCACCAGGCACTGTTGTCTTTCTGTCAAATGTAGCCCACCTCCCTCACTCCCACTCTCTCCTTCCCTGCTGGGTTCTAAGGACAGAGACCTAGGCTGAGCCTCTGGCTTGCTGGCCAGCCCACAGTACCCCTTCCTTTGACTACCTTCCTCCACTCCTGCTGGGATGGATGAGGGGAACATTGCCCTCCATGGGTTTGGAGGTAGCTTGGGGTTTGGGAGCCAAATGGAGGAGTTGGAGTCCCCTGTGAGAAGGGTCCTCCTGGTGACTTTGTACCTATCTGGGCAGATGGAGGATGGACTGTAATTCAGAGGCGCCAGGATGGCTCTGTGGACTTCAATCAGCCCTGGGAAGCCTACAAGGCTGGCTTTGGAGATCCCCAAGGTGGGTGTTTCCAGTGGCTGGCAGCACAGGGGGGAGAGGGGGCTGTGGAGGTGGGTCCTGTCTCATAATGGCCTTCCCCACTGTAGGAGAGTTCTGGCTGGGACTGGAGAAGGTGCATCTGATCTTGGGGGACCGTGACAGCCACCTGGCTGTGCAGCTGCAGGACTGGGAGGGCAATGCTGAGTCGCTGCAGTTCCCCGTCCGCCTTGGTGGCGAGGACAGTGCCTACAGCTTGCAGCTAACAGCACCTGTGGCCAGCAAGCTGGGTGCCACCACTGTGACACCCAGTGGACTCTCCCTGCCCTTCTCCACTTGGGACCAGGACCATGACCTCCATGGGGACAAGAACTGTGCCAAGAGCCTCTCTGGTAAGTAAGCTCTGTCCCTCCTTGTCTTGCCTACCTTTCTGCTTCCCTGCCCTTCCTTCAACCCCAGTTCACCCAGTCTGTTCTTTTCCTTACTTGCTGTGTGCCTTTGGGTGACTGACTTAGCCTCTCTCAGTTTCAGTTGTCCCATCTTTAAAGTGGGTATAACCACAGTGCCTCCTCCATGTGATTATTGGGAAAATTCAATGAGATGACACTTGTGGGATGGTAGCTGACATGTGGCAAAGTCATGAAGACAAATTCTGTCATGTTCGAATGAAATCAAAGGCAAAGCCCAGGCCCTGTGAATTGAAACATATCAAACTGCCTTTTGGTGGGTCAAAAATAATGGAATAATGGTAATTTCTTATGGTTCAATCTAATATAAATTGATGAGACAGATAACAATCATAGAAAGTCCTTAATGAATGTTTGCCATGTGTCAGGCACAGAGAAATGACTTGCCACGGTCACAGAAGTGAAAGCTGTGGTATTGAGCTTGGGAGCCCAGAGTCCCTGAGGCTTCTCTGTCACAACCTGGGGTTCTTCAGAACACAATTTGACAACCACTGCCAGATTCCTCCCTCCTAAAGCACATAAAGTCCAATGCCTCACCTCATCTCCATCCCAGCCCCAGTGGAGATCCAAGGACCCCGCCTAAACATGCTCCCTTTTTTCTGACCCCCACAGGTGGCTGGTGGTTTGGGTCCTGTGGCCACTCCAACCTTAATGGCCAGTACTTCCACACCATCCCTCGACAGCGGCAGCAACGTAAGAAGGGCATCTTCTGGAAGACATGGCGCGGCCGCTACTACCCACTGCAGGCTACCACCATGCTGATCCAGCCCACAGCAGCTGAAGCAGCCTCGTAGCCTCCTTAATGGGGCCTGGTCCCAGGCTCCTAGAGGAGAGTGACTGACTCTGGCCCAGCATGTGGCCACTCCCTGCCTGGGCAGGGGCTCTGGGCAGGGGCCATCTGGAGCCTTGTGGACAGAGAAGAAGCCTATGACTGGAGAGGCCCCCTTTCCTAGTGTGGAGCTACAGGTGATACTCTCTGAGAAAGATGGAACTGAAGGGCTACCGGGCACAGGCCACAGAAGTGTGGGACCAATGGGCATTAAGGCCTGCTACTTGCCTACCTGAGGAGTTGGAGGGCGCAGAAGGACCTCTCAGGGGCAATCACAACAGCACTGAAATGCAGATTCAGTCATGTTGACTGGCCAGGGGACCAGGGCGCCCTCACCATGCTGTGGTATGTGGGTGCTGTGGGATGAGCCCGTGCCAGTGGTGTCTGGGCGGAGCTCACTGAATTCTTGGAATAAAAGCAACCTCAGAACATTTCGTTCTTTGTCCCTAGGTTTGTTTTAAAAAGTGGACAGTTTCAAAATCCACATAAACATGTTCTCAGGATGGAGGTGAACACTCCCTGGTCTGTAAGCAACACTGGTTATTCCTACCACCTCTGACAACTGATTTCAATTTCCTTTCCTTATTATTTCATGATGTGTATGTCATTTTTATTTTCAAAATTACAAAACAAAGCCCTCCTTCATTCCTCCTGGAAGCAGGGAAAAGAGAAAATTAGAGTGCCCTCCGGACTGTACTCATGCATGCGAGAGTCACCATCAACCTCTCAGTGCCCCACCGTCTAATAAAGATACGTGAGTCACGTGTTAAAGTTCATTTTTTCTAGCAGTCACATTTTTAAAAAAGTAAAGAGTCCTGGCTGTTGTGGCTCAGTGGATTGAGTGCCCACATGCAAACCGAAGGTTCATTTGTTCAATTCCCAGTCTAGGGCACATGCCTGGGTTGCAGGCCAGGTCCCCAGTAAGGGGTGTGTGAGAGACAACTACACATTGATGTTTCTCTCTTTCTCCCTCCCTGCCCCTCTCTAAAAATAAATAAATAAATAAATAAACAAACAAACTTTTTTTTTAAGTAAAAAGAGAAAAACCAGAAAACAAAAAAATATTTTTAAAAGAAAAAGAAACAAGTAAAGTGAAATTTTAAAAAATATTTTTTGAGTTCAACATATCACAAGTATTACCGTTTCAACATGTGATCAACAGGAAAGTTACTATTTTTTTAGAGAGAGGGGAAGGGAGAGAGAAAAAGAAACATCGATTGGTTGCCTCCCATATGCACCCCAGTGGGGGACCAAACCCACAACTTTTCGGTGTACTGGACAATGCCCAATCAACTGAACTACACACTACACAGGTCAGGGCAACATAAAAGTCACTGAGGAGATATTTCACTTTTTTTTTTTTTTTTTACTGAATCGTTGGAATCCGTTGTGTATTCTATGCTTATGGCACATCTGAGTTGGGATCAACCATATGTCAAGGGCTCAATAGTCATAGAGGCCAAGGGCCATCATATAATGTGCACATTGATGGTATTTGGGGTAAATTCACATTTTATGTCACATCTTCATGTTTCCTTTAAATTGACTTGTAAAGATATAAGTTCGACTAATATTTATCAAACACTGACTATGTGCTAAGCCCTGTACTAAGTGCTTGGGCTACGGGAGTGAAAGAAGAGTCCCGGGGGCACCAAGCCCCTCCCATTACAGGTGGGGTGATCTATATTGATGGTCCAACTGAGACACTTTTTGAGAGAGTAGGGGGTTGTGCTATTAATAATTAAGCCAGATTCTCATGCATATTGGGACTGGCTCAGTTTTTAAAAACATAAACACATATCTCCACCACATGTAGAAAACCAGTATCACCTGACATAAATAGATTAGTAAAACCAAAGTCAATGAAAAGAGAACAATTCCAGCTAGAAAACTGATGCATGATGGAAAACACACACGACACATGAATAGTGGTGGACTTTGTGAGGGTGCAATAAGGACCGACCGGGAGGAGGCAGAAGGGAACTTTTGCTGAGTTAGGGTGATGTCCTGAATCTTGATAGAGCTGGGTTACTCCAGTGTATACCTTTGTCTTAGCGATTGTACACTCAAGACTTGTGCATTTCATTGTATGTTAATTTTATCCCAAAAGAAATTACTAAAAGAGCCATAAACAAATACTGAAGTGTAGTTAATGATATTCATGCTGAAGTGTTTTGAGGTGTTTAGAGGTGTTTGAAGTGTTTAGAAAAAACCAGATGCCTTCATTTTCTGTTTTACTTTTAACTTTTTCCAGCTGAACTGAGATATAATTGACATTTAATATTGGGCAACTTTAAGCTGTACAATGTATTGATCTGATACATTTTTATATTGCCAACATGAGGAGCACCATAGCATTAGCTAACTCCCCATCACATCACATAACTGCCGTTTCTTTTTTGTGGTGAGAACATTTGAGATCTACTCTCAGCAACGTTCAAGTATGCGGTATGCTATTATTAACTATAATCACCATGCTATACATTAGATTCCCCCAAATCTTCAACTTTCTTTGAGATACATCAAAAAATAAGATGGAAGATGGATGAATACAGAGATGGATATGTGATAAAACAAAATGCTGTATTAACAGTGGAATCCAGGTGGTGGGGAATATGAGTACAGAGATATTCTCTGTACAATTCTTTCCATTTTTCTAAATGTTTAAACACTTCACAATAAAATGTGAAGAAGAAAATCCTAGCCAAATCCTGTTGCCTTCTGAAAACTCTCAGTCTGAATCCCAGCTCTATTAAAATAAGAGAGATGAGCCCTGGCCAGATGGCTCAGTTGGTTTGAAGTGGTGTCCTGTACACCAAAATGTTGCAAGTTTGATTCCTGGTCAGAGCACATACCTAGATTGTAGGTTCAGTCCCTGGTTGGGGCACATAAAGGAGGCAACCAATTGATGTTTCCCTCTCACATCCATGTTTCTCTTTCTCTCTCTCCTCTCTCTCCCTCCCTCTCTCTCCCCCCCCAATTTCCCCTCTCTCTAAAATCAATAAGCATATCCTTGGGTGAGTATTAAAAAAAAAAGAGAGATGATGACTGGAATTGTTCAAGAGATATGAGCCAGAGAGAGAGTAGGCCTCTTTTCTTGATAGATAAAAAGAATTTTAAGAATTGAAAGAGGGGCCCTGGCTGGTGTGGCTCAGTGGATTGCAAAGGATCACTGGTTCGATTCCCAGTCAGGGTACATACCTGGATTGCGGGCCAGTAGGGGGCACTCGAGAGGCAGCCACACATTGATATTTCTCTCTCCCTCCCTTCCCCTCTCTCTAAAATAAAATATTTAAAAAAAAGAAAAAAGGTCTCAATATGTGGTTCAATGTTATTTAATGCAACACCTACATTATCACAGAGACCATATGAAATAATGTGATCTCTTGTGTCCAGGACACCTGTTTGAGAAAAACACCTTCTGTCTGTGCTCTGAGTACCACCCCAACATAGCTTCCCTGGGGCCGTGGCTGAGTATGGGCCAAGAAGTCCTCAGCAATGTAGGCCAGACCTTCTCCAGGCTCCTTGTTTGGGGGTGTGTTGTACCAGGCAGGCTTGGAGAATCTCCTTTGAGACCACTGTGATTGGAACTAGTAGAAAGTCCCACCTGTGGAGGTGGAGGGAGGGTTGGCCCAACTGTTTGCTTAATTCCCAAGCTCTTCCAAGAGGGTTCACCTCCCCAAACCTGTCACATCTTCTGTAATTATGACCTCCTCCAACACAGCATTTTCTGCCCCTTCACCCCCAGGAAAAACACAAAAAATAACCGCCATGGTTGGGAACCAAACAAGAGCCAGGATGTGAATCAAGACCTGTCCAATTCCAAAGCTGGAGTGCTTAAGCACGTCCATTTCCTGGGCAACTGGGGACAGGCTCTATGTAAGAGACTGTTCTGCATGGCGTAGGCCCAGCTCTCACTCAGAAAGGCCAGTGGGGAGTGAGGTCCAGCACACAGGACCCACACCCATGGATAGGTTCTCCCGTGGGAAATCAGGCCTGCATTGAACAGGCTTGCTTTTGCTAAAACTTACCCCACCCTGAATTGAGGCAGCAAATGTTTATTGCATATCTTTAAAGTAACTTCCTAAAATCTATGCTAAACCTTCCAAGGATGAGTGTAACCAGCTTAACCACTTTTCCCTTTACATTTGCAAATATCCTTCCTTTTTTATGTAATTAGCAACATCTTCTCCTTTGTTTTCTGTAACCACCTAAATCGAACCTGTGCATGGTAAATGAGGATCATCCTCAATGTAATGTGCCCAGAAAAGCAATAAAAGCCTGTCAAGTCAAAGGTTGAGGCACTCTCCTCTGGAGAGAGTGGCCATCCTGTCCCTTTTCCTCCACAGGTCTCGGTAGTCCTCATCTTAGCCACAACACAGGGATCCCGCAGGCCAGTATCCCCATCAGCACTAAAACTCTGTGGCTTCAGTTCCTGCATCTGGAAAATGGGGATGGTTCTGGTAGTGTACCCTCCTACCCCTCCCACCCCTTCCTGTTTTCCTGATGCTTTGAGGATTTCAGGATTTCATGTAACATTGGGTGGAAAGCACTCAGAAAAATGAGTATCTGGCTCACAGTGAGGACCCAATACAAGTATTACCCATCCTTACTAATACTATTATTACTGAGTCATGCTGAGGGGTGGGGCAGGGAGGGGAGCATGATCTGGACAGGAGAAAAGGCTTCATGAGGTGAACATGGTTTTTGAATCAGTCTTTAAAGGATAAAAATTCTACAAAGATGGTGGGTGGATGGCATTCCAGCAAGAGGGCACTGTGAGGGCAAAAGCCTAGTGGCCTGGTTGGGAAGGGTGGGAGGGGTGCAGCATGGAGCAGAAACTGGGTGGTGAACTGGGGTAGGGTAGGAAAGCAGTTTGGCCTAGATGTGCAGGGTTCTAAGCCAGCTGCCCAAGAGCTAGCTGACAAAGGTAGGAGGGTCTGTGCTGGTTTGGCTTCTAGTCTTGCCTTTCCACCTAATCTCATCTCTGGCCCCTGGAACCCTCTCTCCAGCCACAGTGGCCTCCTGGCTGTTCAGACTCATTGGGCTCTCCCTCACTTGCTTTTGCATATGCCTGAAACATTGTTCCCACCATCTCCTCTGTGACCTGAGGACTTAGGGCAAATGCCACCTTCCTCATAATGCCTCTCTGCCTCCCTAGCTAAGGAGCTCCGCCGTCACATAACCCAGGCTATTCCCTTCATTGCATGTCTCCCTTTCTAAAACTATCTTGTGTGTTGTTTACTTGCTTCTTCTTTGTTGGCCCCCACTAAACTGTCAGCTTCATGAGGATTGGGACTTTGTCTTATTCAATGGTGCACCCCCAGCACCTAGTGTGCTGCCTGGCACTTAGTAGATGCTTAGTAAATGCTTATTAAGGGAAAGACTAAAAGATTTTTGAACAGGGGAGTGAGAAGATCTGACTTATGTTTTAAAAGACTTCCTCTGACTGCTTTGGGAAGAACAGCATGTGCATGTGTGAGCAGAGCAGGGAGATTAGGAAGGTTCAGGGAGTGATTATGGGACAAGAATCAGGGTGGTGGCAGTGGAGGAGAAGTGGAGAAGTGGTCAGAATTTAGGAGGAAGGAAGGACATAAAAAGGTAACTGAAAGAAAGGGAGGCTGGGGCAGAGGAGTAAAAGATGAGAAGGAGAGAAAAACTACATGACCTTTGGTGATGGGGTGGGGTGGGTAGAAGGAAGACACAGGAAGAGGGGGAAAGAGGCCAAAGTTGTGATTAGGATGCCTGATGAACATCGCAGGGATGAGGTCCAGGAAGCAATAATTATTATAGTTACATAAAAATAATTATAGTTATAACTAGAACATGAGCTCTGTGTTTACATTATCCATCATATATCAATATTTACCTAGCACTGGGAACACAACAGTGATTACCACAGACAGTTTCTGCCTTCATGGGGCCGATAATTCTGTTGACTTGGAACAGAAACTAAACAGTTTAATGGATCAAGAAAGAAATACATACTTTGAAGTTAGATATAACAAATCATGGAGTGGGATGTGTGTGTTTGTGTGTGTGGAATAAAACAGGGTAAGAAACAGAGAGGAGAGATTATGTTGTAGTCTGTTGCCCAGAAAGGATTTATAAGTATTTGTTACAGTCTGTCACCCAGAAAGCATTTATAAGCATTTGTTAAAGAGTTAATGACAGAAAGTAGATGGTTGATTTAGTACGTGTTTGGGGAAGTGATCCAGATATCCCCAAACGTTTCCATCGAGGTGAGCTTCTTTCTTGTTATACAGAGGAAGGAAACTGAGGCAGAGGGTTAACGTAATGAGTAGCCAATGTAAGGATGAAAACTGCAACTAGAGAGACTAGACCTCTAGGTGTAAAAGACCTCGCGCAGAAGCCTGAGGAAACGGTTAATGGGGACAGAACAGGTGGTCCCAGACAGCACGTATTGACCTATGACGTCATCGGGACGTTATAGCGTAACATCACCTGGACGTAGCTCCATTTTCCTTCCCGGATAGATCCTGTTAGTCAGGCATGGTCTGAATGAAGCCTCTCACTGGCTATTCGTTCCGTCAATCCGTTTAATTCTTCCAGTCTTCCGCCCCGCCTTCCTGCGCTAGTCTTTGATAGGCTGACGTGACCGTCACTTCAGACAGGACCGCATTCCTTCCGCCTTTCTCTGGGAGTCCGAGGGCGAGGAAGGTGGATCCCAGACGCTGCCCACCCCGGGGGGGCTCTGCTTCTGCCTCTGACTGGCTGCTCTGGGTGTCGGTCGCTACGCCAGCCGGCGCTGATTGGCTATACGGCCTCTGCTCTGCGAGGCGCCGGCCCCGCCCCCCTTCGGGTGTTTGTGGTGGGGCTGCGGAGTCGCGGATCCCGCCGGAAGCGCCAGGACAATGGGGACCCGGGACGACGAGTACGACTACCTATTCAAAGGTACGGCCGGTGGGGCACAAATGCGGGAGGGGATGGCGGCGATGCGGCAGACAGGCGGGCCGAAGTTGTGTCCAGGCCCCTGGGTCGAGGCCGGAGTCCGGGGCTAGAGCCCTACTGGGCAACCAGTCGAGAAGGTCTGAGCAGGCTGGTGTCGATCAGTTTTGGCCTGGGTGTGCGACCGTGTGGACCTGGCGGGCCAGAGGGGCCTGAGGTTCCTTGGCTACTCCGGTACAGGGCCCGAGCCCAGAGGGGGTGGGGCCCAGAGCTGTAGGAGCGGCCGTTGGGGGCGGGGCCTCCCGAGGGGGCGGGACCGCCCAAGCGTTTGGGGCCGGGTGGAAAGCTCCTTTGGGGATGTGGACGGCCCCTTGGGGGCGGGGCTAGGGCGTGGTGGGCGGGCTGAAGAAGTGGGCTGGGCAGGTGGGGGCGGTATTTCTCACTGGGTGGGCGTGGTCAGGTTTGGAGGTAGCACCTTTGGGGGCGGGGCCCAGGAAGGGAGCGGTGAATAATGTAGTTTGAGGTGTGGGTTGGGGGACACTGGTTCCGTGGAAGTGCTCCTGGTGTGTGTGTGTGTGTGTCTGTAGGACTAAGTGTGTTGGCCCCGGCGTGGTGGTTAACAGCAACAGTTATTTTTCTTAACTCTTAGAACTCTTTTTTTTTTTTCCCAAGAAGCTATTACTGTTAAATTGTTGATTGATTACACATGATAATGGATGATTCACAAGCTTCAGTCCCATCTTTAATTTTATCTGGTACGATAAAAATGTGGAATGCTTTATGAATTTGCTCGGGGCCATGCTAATCTTCATATTGTTCCAGTTTTAGTATGTGCACTGCCAAAGCGAGCACACACTTAGAACTCTTAAGAACATTACCCAAGTACTTGAACTTTTCTAAGCTCTTTACAAACGTGAATTCATTGAAATCCTCACCAGAGCTCTGTAAGGTCGATATTATTCAGCCTCTCTTGGAAACTGGGGCCCAGGGAGACAAGGACACAGTGAATAAGTGTTAGAGCAGGATTTTGAACCAGGTCAGCTGTGGACTTTACAGCTTAGGGACTATATCTGGGGGAGCTTGCAGCCAGGATCTGGGACTGTTGTCAGACCACCTCCTTCAACACATACATGATGATGGCTCAGGTCTGGGCCAACTTGCTGGAGGATTTTCCCAGCCAGAGGGACAGAGGGCTTTATGAGCCTCAAGTATGGCCTAGGCAGGTGAGGCAGCCATAGCTGGCCTGGGGCCAGCTGGGGAGCTCCTTCACCTAGCCCCAAGCTGGGGAGACTCGCTACATGTCACTGTAGTCCTTCCTCTCTCAGCTTAGCTGGTTTTGGGGTCACAGGCTTCACAGCACCTTCTGTGCCAAGCTGGACTTTGGCCAGGTTCTCTGCTGTCCGTGCTGGGATCCCTGGCTGATAGTGGCTGCTCTTGAGAGTTAACTCCTTGGCCCAAGCGGGGTGCATTTGCTCTGCTGCCTGCTGTGTGAGAGTCTGCCTCCCATGCCAGCTTTTGGAATCTTCCCCTGTTGGGGGAGTCTGGCCATTCCTGGGAATGTAGTCTGTGCCTGGAGGTGGCCTTGGATGACCATCTGGCATCTTGGGGCTAGGGGCCTGGGGACTTTGGGGATGTAGAGAGTGGGTGGAGCACTTCCTACCTGGGTTTTCCATGTGGTGAAAGGCTACTGGGCAGAGGGTGTGCCCATGCAGAGGCCCAGAGTCTGTCCTCACAGCATCATGGGCTCTGGGAGCTGTCTGCAGGCTGATATGTCACTGGCAAGTGAGGCTGTTTGGTCAGCAGGCATCAGGCCATGGCCCTGGTGCTGACTAAACCTTGTGGTTGGTCTCACCTTAGAGGCAGGGGAAGCTCTGTCAGGGCTTTGGGGACTGCTGACAGGTGGTCTGGACTCCAATTCTGCTGCAACTGGTGCCTATCTCTACTCAGTGTGTCTTTAGGCACCTGGATTAGGGCTGGACGCCTGGCTGGATGTGGCATTTCCAGGGCAGGAGGCACTCCCCCAATCACCCCGTCCAAGTTTCTATGATCATTTGCTTGTTATTTTCAAATATGTGCTATTATAAGTAACCCCACTCCAAGTGTTTGCACAACTCATCTTTTGCCCTTTGGGTTATTTCTTTGAAGTATGTTCCCAGAAGTATAGTTACTGGGTCAGGGGCAGTGGGGTGGCTGTGTGCTCTAGTCCACTTCCTGGAAACACTGATCTGTCTTTTGCAGCAGCTGGCATGGGGGAGGGCAACCTTGCCCTGATGACCTTCTCAGGTTGGGTTGGAAGTGAATATCTAACCCACAAGGTCAGGGTTCCCCAAACTGTGGTTATCTGAGACCTCCCCTTTACACTTACACATTATCAGAGGACCTTCCCTATTATCCTTTAATGTTTGTCTTTAAATTCACTCAGGTTTTCATTCCTTTAAATGGGAAAAGGAAACCCTATTTGGCTCTGGCAAATGGGGAAGGGAGGAAGGAGGCCCACAGGCAACCCTCACGTAACTTACCAGAAATACAGCCATAGACAGAAACATAAAAACCCTGCACTACATCCTCCTCAGCCCCTCCTGAGACCCTGTGGCCTGCAGAGAGTCAGGCATGGGCATGAGAGAGGAGTCCAAGACATGACTGCCCTACAAGGGTTGACCAGGGTTAGCTTTCTCCCTGGCCCTACCACCTGGTGCAGGACACCGTTGATTAGAAAAAGGGGAAGCCATCTTCCCACACCCGACCCTGTGCCCAACCTCCCCCAACCTTTGGTCACCTTCCCTTGGCCCTGTCCTGGGCATGGAGGGGCCACACCTGTCACTCTGGGACACACAGGCTGCCCCCTGTCCAGCCCTCCCACCAGTCTTGTTTGTTTTGGCAGCCACATCACATGTTGGCTCCCCTGACCTCTACCGCCAAGGCCAACAGATCTTCCTGGGTGTTTTTCTCACGTGGTATTTATTTTCTTCGCTGCACATTCCCCCTTCCCCGGGAGTGAGGTTGTTTATTTGTACCCAATTATAGATTCTCACATTTATCCTGCTAACATTTATCCTGTTAGCTGTGGGCCATTTGCCCAGCATGCCGATCTGTCCCTGGGGGCTCCCTGACCTCTCCTCTTATAGACTGGGCTGTGGGGTCTCTATGGTCCACCAAGGCCTTCCCAGAGCCCCTCTCTACTCACCTGGCCCATAAGGTTTATGTGGGAAGCTTCCACAGTGGCCCAGGGCCCTCTCTTCTGGGTTTTGTCCACCCCTACCCCATCTGTGAGTCCTTTGGGGAAAGAGGGTGAGGAGAGAGTGGCAGCCAGCCCTGGTGTTTGTCTCTCTCAGCCAAGTGCTCCTGAGGCTGCCTCTTCACTTTGCAACCTGGGCAGGACCCCACCAGGCCCACTGGTCCGGGAACTGAGCACACCATCTTTTCCCATTGCAAATGGTGGCCCTGCCTGTATGCTAGCATCAGACACCTTGTCTCCGTGCTCAAATTTCCCAGGGAATAGCTCTAACAAGATTACCCCCAAGTGCCAGTCCCTGAAGCCTGAGATGATCAGAGTCTGCTTGCTGGTCGGGGATGGGGGGTTGCTGTTCTGCCTGAAGTAGGGGAGCGTGTCCCCCACCTGAATGGCCACTCAGTCTGCCTGAACATCTGAATGTGGGCCCTGGGGGTGCTACACTGTTGTAGGGCAGGCCAGGGCACCCATGCCTTCAAGAGATGCCAGCTCTTTGTCTTTGCTAACTGGGCTTACCTGCCCTGCCAGCCAAGTGGCGTGTCTAGGGAGGCCATTTCCTGACCAGCATTGCCGTCAGCTTCTGTGGAAATGCTGGGGGTCACGTTCTCAAGGTCCCTTTATTTCCCCAAAACAGTAGCTCGTTTGTGCCTTTGACAGTGCCATTCTCATTCCCACAATATACCCAGAGGCAGCCTGGTCATTGCCCTGCTGGCCATCTCTGCACTGGGCACCTGTGCCAGGGAGCACCTGGGCATCCTGGCTTTTCCACCGTTTATCTGGGCAGTGGCTGGTGGCCCTTGTCCTGTTCTTGCCTCCACTGTTCTTGCTGGGTGACCTTGGACTGGAGGACCTGGTCACTGTGTGTTGAGTGTCCCCTACTGTACAAGGGGAATGATAATGACATTTGTCTCTGGGGTGGCTCCAAGAACTAGATATTATAGCCTTTAGGGCTGGGCCAGGGCAGAATCAACTGGGCTAAGGGGACCCTCACTCTGGGACAAGGCGGGTTAGGGAGTGAGGGGGTCGGAGGGCTCAACACAGGGCTCAGAAGGGACTCTTCCTCATTTTTTCTTCCATTCCTGATGGAGAAATGTGAACAAACCTCCCCAGCCTTGGCCAGGTTCCTGTGGCTGCTGTGGGAAGGAGGTGAGGGGTTGGGGTTTTGGATAGTAGGCCCCACAGTCATCCCAGCCTGCCCTGCATGGTCCCGGAGCCCATTTGGGACCCCACCAGCATGGCTGGGAGCCCTTGGCCCTGGACTGCAGGCCCATGGCTGTCCACCTGCTTTCCACCTTTCTCTGAAGTCAACCTGGCAGTCTCTTGTTGGGTACCCACCACGTCAGGAGGGGACACTGGCTCTGTCATCACAGGTCTTGTGGGCCAGGCCACATAGGTTTGGGGAGGGAGGGAGAGGCCTGATGAAGGGCTTTGAAGGATTTTGAAGGATGAGCAGGAGTTTGCTGGCAACTCCAGGGAATTGGGATGCCCCAGGTGGTACAAGAGGAGGAGGCTGAACTCAGATCCTTGAACTCAGCCCTAGACCCACAAAACCTGGGTTCAAATCCTGCCAGATCACTTTTCAGCAGGTAAGCATGGTTGGGAAGTGGGAGTGGGCCTGCCCAGACCCTTGCCCTGCGTCCTTTTGTCCTTCTGCTCATTGTGTGCCTTGGGCTATCGTTCACCTGTCTGCACCTCAGTTTCCTCATCAGCAAAATGGGTTACATGAGGCTTCTGTGGGACTTTCTCAGCACAGATTCATTAGATTTTCTTCTTTTGCCCTGGCTATGTAGCTCGGTTGGTTGGAGTATTGTCCCAATCAGCCAGATTGAGGGTTCAATCTCCAGTCAGGGCACATATAAGAATTAACCACTGAAGGGGGCAGTGGGATGGGTGGAGATGGAAGAGGGTATAGAGGGGATAAATGGTAATGGAAAAAATACAATAAAAAGTAATGTAAAGCCCTGGCTGGTGTGGCTCAGTGGATTGGGCACTGGCCTGCGAATCAAAGGGTCGCCGGTTCACTCCCCAGCCAGGGCACATGCCTGGCTTGCAGGCCAGGTCCCCGTTTGGGCCACATTCGAGAGGCAGCCAACTGACGTTTCTCTCCCTCTCTTCCTCCCTCCCTTCCCCTCTCTCCAAAAATAAATAAATAAAATCTAAAAAAAAAAAAAAGTAATGTAAAAAATTTAAATTACATTACATTACAAAAAAGAACCAACCAGTGAATACATAAATAAGTGGAACAACAAATTGATATTTCTCTTTCCCTTCTTCTCGCTCTCTAAAATGAAATTTTAAATTATTTTTATTAATTTTTGATTTTTATTTATTGATTTTTATTTTACTGATTGGCTGAGTCTTGTACATACCCTGACCAGGGATTGAACCTGCAACCTTGGTTTATCAGGACTACCGTCTAAGCAACTGAGCCAGGCCTAATTTTTTTTCTTGTTCTTGTTATTGGCTCTGAAGCAGCCATCCCAGAGATGATGTTAGGTCCTGGGGGCTGGGTCATTGGCCCCCTTCTTCCCTATTGCCTGAGGATGGTGGCTTGGAGGCTGTACAACCGCTTTATTGGTTTTTTGTTCACTCTGTTCTGTGTGCGGGGCTCTGTGTGCTTGGTCCTGGGGAGAGAGCAGGGAAATGATACTGTCCAAGATCCTGCCCTTGAGGAAGACTGGCAGAAAACAAATAAGTAAAACTAGGCGAGTCTCAGAGGGTGGTGAGAGCTATGGAGGAAAGGCAGGGGATGGGAGTGGGAGTGTTGGAGGGAGTGAGGTTTTAAGAGGACTGCTGGGCGGGCCTTCTCCTTGATCAAGTGCCATCCAAGGTACCACATGGAGGAGAGGAGGGTGGGAACCAGGTCAGTACTTGAGGAACAACATTCCAGGCAAAAGACAGTGTGCACTTGCATATCTATGAGTCCCAGGGAGAAGGCCCATGTGGCCAGAGTGGAGTAAGCATGCAGGAGAGAGAGGGGGTGAGGGCAGGGAAGGGACAAGGGCAGGTCATGCAGGGCCTTGTGGGTCCTGAGGAGAACTTGGGCTTTTACTGCCCAGAGGCAAGATCCCAGGAGGGCTGTGGGCAGAGGAGGCCCTAACTCAGGCCCTGGCTCGGGAGCTCACAGATATCCCCTGGTGGCTGCAGCGAAGAGAACATTCTGTTGGTTGGGGGTGAGAGAAAGCTCAGAGACACCAGGGACTGGCTGGTATAGCAACCCAGGGAGAGATGGAAGCTGCCTGGAGTAGCTAGGGTTGAGGCCACGATGGTGGTAAGAAGTGGGGGGAATCCTGATGTGCACAAATGACATTTTTTATCATGGCTGAGGATGACCAAGCCTGTAACACCCACAGTTCTGAACTGGGCAGATCCACCCTCAGGTGCCAGAACCCAAGGCTCACACTTGGGGGGAGGACCCATGTGGTTTCCAGGTGGGGCGTCTGGTCAGACTGCTGTGTGTTGTTCCTTCTGTGCTGCACATAAACCCATGCATGTGTGCACACACACACATAGACACAATTCCCCTCCAGTGTGCCCTGGGACTGAGGACAGCCCTCCTGAGCCCAGGACCTTCCTAGACAATCTCAAGTGGCCCACTTCTAATGGGATAGACCCACAGGGCCTGCTCTGCCCTGCTCAGGAGGACTCTTGTCCTGTATGGCCCAGCAGAGCAGTCCAACTCTGGGGGTGGGGTGATGGGAGGGCTAGCAGGCTCTGTTCCCTCTCAGCTACAATCCAGAGGGCACATTCCTGTTTTAAAGGGCAAGTGTGTTGAGCAGAATATTGGTTTGCTTGCATCTGCCTTCCATGAGGAAGTAGCAGGATGGGCATGGGGCTTGAGGCTTCTCATTTCCTGTTACTCAAAACTCCAGAGCCAGATCCTTGTTGGTAGGAACCTGGTGGAACAAGTAACAATTGCTTCCCCACCTGTCTTTCTTAGTGGGCTGGGTGCTACCTGAGTTCTGATCCTGCAAGCTCTTGTTTCCTTTCCTCCAGTGGCTCTTGTTCCTGCTTTTCTTTTCATACCTTTAGAAAAGGCAGCCCAGAGAGGTTAAGTGACTTGCCCAAGGTTGCCCAGCCACAGAGCTTACTTGGGCCACAGGGCTGCAGTAGAAGTTTGGGGTTGATGGATCCCAAGCCTCCTGCCTGCTGGGATACCTGGGTCCCTGTGCCTTAGCTGGGGCAGCCCTGCTCTGAAGAACCAAACACAGGCAGGGTGTTGTGCTATCTACAGTAGCTGTGTTTCTAGAATCCTGGAGCTTCGGCACCAAAAAATGTGATACATCAGGTGAGGGGCTCTAGGACAGCTCTGATTCCACTCTGTTATTGGGTGTCATGGTGAATGTGGGTGGCATGTGGTTCTTGGTTGGGGGGGCTGCCCTGCTCTGACCCATGGAGCTTCACCTATACCCCTCCCTGCCTCTATAGTGGTGCTTATTGGGGACTCGGGTGTGGGAAAGAGCAACCTGCTGTCCCGTTTCACCCGCAACGAGTTCAACCTAGAGAGCAAGAGCACCATTGGCGTGGAGTTTGCCACCCGTAGCATCCAAGTGGACGGCAAGACCATCAAGGCCCAGATCTGGGACACTGCTGGCCAGGAGCGCTACCGCGCCATCACCTCTGCGTGAGTGGCGGTGATGGGGAGCTGTGGGAGACCATGGACAAAGGGCCAGTGGACCCCAAAGGACGGGCAGGAGTTGGGCAGGAGGAGAAGAGGAAAACATAGCCCTGAGGTTAGCCCAGAGTGGAGGGACAAGACCTCCAGGAGCTGTGAGACCCTTGGGGAGACCAGCGCCCACTTTTGACTACACTGTGACCTCATATGGGCATGTCCCATGGCCCTGTGGGCCACTGCCATTTTGCTGGGTGCTGGCTGCACAGGGAGGGCTATTATCTGGGCCTGGAGAGGGCCATTCCACTCTGCCCACCCCAAGTCCTGCCTGCTTGGCCTGCCCTGCCTGGCTGCATGCCCTGTATGCCCAGTCTTCCTCTTCCCTCAGCTCCCCATGGCCACATAGCCATCAGGACCTACTTGAGCCACCTTCTCCCAGACCCTTCCAAACCCCCAGGCCGTTCCCCTGTTAGCCACTCGCTGTCCTCTGAACGCCCTCCACTGAAGCCCGCTTACCTCCCCATCTCCTAACCCCTCGTGGTGGCTGTGTCCATCAGTCTCCTTGGTGGACAGGCCATGACAGGCATTGGAGCTTTTGACCAGCAGCAGCCTTTTCCTTGCACAAGTACTGTTTCCTTCTCCTCTTTTGGTGGGTGTCTTCTGATCTCAGGCCCTATTCCTCCTCCTCAGGCCCCCACAGTCCTGAGCTGAATCGGGGCTGCAGAGCCCTCCCTTGAGGCCATGGTGGCTGCTCCTCAGCTGAGCTCTGCATGGGCCCAGGAGCCAGTGCCCACAGAGCCTTGGGGGCTCCCGTGGGGTGCTGGCGGGCAGCTCATTGGTGGGCCCTGTCCTCTGTCCCCATAGGTACTACCGTGGTGCAGTGGGTGCGCTGCTGGTATATGACATTGCCAAGCACCTGACATATGAGAATGTGGAGCGCTGGCTGAAGGAGCTGCGAGACCATGCTGACAGCAACATCGTCATCATGTTGGTGGGCAACAAAAGCGACCTGCGCCATCTGCGGGCCGTGCCCACTGACGAGGCCCGTGCCTTCGCAGGTGAGCGCCTACTGGTCAGAGCGGGTTTCACTTAGGGTCAGGGCCTCCTGCAGGGGCTAGCTCCTGACAGCTAGGCTGTGACTAAGGCCTCAGAAAAGTCCCTGGAAAGCAGGCAGCCCCTCCAGGTCCTTCCCATTTTCCCTGGCTGTGGGCATGGTTGCAGTGCCATCCTTCCCTCCCTGAGGAGTGGACATCACAGTCCTACCCCCTTGACCCCAGCCTTTCATTTTCTGGGCCAGGTAAGCAGATAGCACATAGGGGCTCCAAGAAGGTACAAGGGAGCCCCCCACTCACCTGGGCAATATTCTGTCTGTTCTAGAGAAGAACAACTTGTCCTTCATTGAGACCTCAGCCTTGGACTCCACCAACGTAGAGGAAGCTTTCAAGAACATTCTCACAGGTGGTCCAGGGCCTGGTGGGGGCCACAGGAACCCCAGCAGGCCCACCAAGCGTGGCGTGGGAAGGGCACCAGCCACACTGGTCACATGCTCCATAATGTAGCCCCTGAACCTTCATTCCTTAAGCCTGCCACTCAGTCCAGACAGGAGGACAGACATGGCATGCTCCATGAGGTCCAGCCAGGTCCCGCCTCATTGGCACTTAGGATCCAGAGACCCCCTGGACCCGGCTTCCTGGGATGGCCCCTGCTATGGCTCCACTAGGGAACAGCTGGACAGCAGGCAGGTGGCCTAGGGCCCAGAGTTCCGAGTCTTCTGGGACTTTATTCTGAGGAAGAGGGGGTTTCTGTTCTTTAAGAAGAACCTTGAGCTTGGGAGGGTATCTCTGTGACCAGATGTGGGTTCTGTTCTTGCTGAGTGCACTGGGGGAACCCTTATGTCAGGGGGTGTGAGTAGACTATAGTGGGGGCCTTTGAGAGGGGCACAGCCTTGGGGATACTCCCTGGAGGAGTATCCAGATGAGTACTGCAGGGGACAGTCATCGCAGGTCAGGGCATGCAAGGTGCTCACTTCACGTTCCCCCATTGCAGAGATCTACCGCATCGTATCACAGAAGCAGATTGCAGACCGCGCAGCCCATGATGAGTCCCCTGGCAACAACGTGGTGGACATCAGCGTGCCACCCACTACGGATGGACAGAAACCAAACAAGCTGCAGTGCTGCCAGAACCTGTGACCGCCCCGTGCCTCGTCCAAGCGTGCGTGCACATCCTCGCCCTTCACCTGCCCCTCACCATGATGTTTTCCCTGACCTGACCGGACCCTCTCTATTCCTCTGTGACTCACTCCCACCTTCCCACTGAGCTCCGCATGGTTAGCTGGGGCTTAGGAAGAACAGGAGTCAAGCAGCACCTCCTGTCACTCCCCTCCACCCCCAGGAAAACTTGAAGCTTGGCTGCTGCATCTGTTTTTCTTGGGTCCCAGTGGGCCTCTGGGTGGGGTGAGCAGGGTGGTAGGATGGACAGGGCCAGCCAAAGGCAAGAAGATGGGCATACCGAACAGGCTTCTTCAGCTTCCCACAGCAGACTCCAAGGAGTGGTTACCTCCTTCCCTCTCTGGCCAGTTGTCTTAGCTGGCCCTGCTCCCCATCTAGAACCCCACACTTGGCTGAAGTCTGAAGAACAAGTGACCAGGGGTAGAGGCTTGGGCAGGCAGAAACAGACTCCTGACACCCCACTCGCCATTCATAGCCAGCACTGGCTCACACCTTTGACCTCGGCTTCTCCCATGTGTGCGCGAATTCAGCTCAGCTCCTGCCGGTAGATTTATGCTGGGAGAAGACCTCCCCCTTCCTTTCTGCACGCAGCGCACTCCCCGCCCTTTCCTATGCCCTTCTCTCTGTCTTGTCTCCCTGTCTGGTCAGGAACCTGTTTGCAAGTGAAGCAATATCTTAGTGTTTTGTATATACAACCGCTCTTGTAGCCTCTGGTTTTTTGTTATTATAGAGAAACACAGATTCTTTATACACTTTGTAAGATTGACGCCAAACCCCGGCTCTCAGATCTCTTATTATCCCTGTGGCCCCTGCTCTGTTGCTCCAATGCCTCATTTCTCTGGCCCATTACTAAAATGTGTAACCTGACTTCCTGGACAGAAACCTGCTGCCGTGCCTTTGTCTTCTTTCTCTCCGCCAGGTGGTCACCCCTGAGACAGGGCCCTTGCTGCACACATCCTGCCAGGGGCTGCACTGCCTGGCTCAGCCTGACAGGGAGCTAGATCAGGCCTGAGCCTCTGCCCAGGACCACACAGAGGCCTCCTGAGCTGACCATGGGGGTCCCAGGGTGGGTAGAGTGGAGTGGACCCTCTCTAGGCTATTATACCTGTGGCAGGGAGGCAGGGAAGGCTGGGGGTTTGACGTTAAACTCCCTGGTCCTAGGACTACCAGCTCTAAGACTTGAGGGTGGCTCTCCAAAGGGGATGGGCTGTGCCCACTGCTTTTACTTCCCTGCCCGGGGGGTTGGACTGCTCACTGGTTCCATCTACTCCCCACCTGGCCGCTACCTGGGGTCCCAGCAAGGACTGGAGAGAGGGGTTATCCCAGATGTTGGTGTTTCTAGTCCCTACCTAGCTCTCTCCATCCCATACTGACCTCTGAGGAGATGCTGATGGCAAAGGTGAGGTGGATGACCTAGGGTTCTTCCTCTTTTCCGACTCTCCCCTTGTCCAGGCAGGTAGGACTAGCCTGGGGGCCAGTTCCCAAAGTGGAGGAGACAGAGGTGCGGCCAGCCCCCTCCATGCACTGACCATGTGACCCATTGTATATTTCCTCACCTGAGTGCCTGGCAGCTGTTCTAGAAGCTCCAGGCTCTGGCTAAAACCACTTCTGCCCTTGACCTCTAGAAGAGCCACCAGAGGGGATTCCAGGCTCTGGCTTCCCTGCCTGGAGGAATGGGTAGACCCACACATCCCTCCAAAAGAGCTCTGAATCATAGGGGCTGTTCTGACAGGAGTTGGGGTAAGCCAGGGTTCATGCACCTGGCTGAGGAGCACCCTGGGCTGGGGATCTGGTGGGGTGTGCAACCCAGGGGCCATTTACATGGACCCTGGGTCCCCTGGGTTTGGTAGGGTAGTCTGTGAAGAAAGCAGAGGGTAAATGGCTTCAGGAGAGCTAGGGGAAACACTGAGGCACCTGGAAGGGTTTCAAGCAGTCAAAGATCAAATCTCTCAGGAACCTCAGATTGGCCAGGCCCCTGGCACATACCAGGGAACAAGACTGATGTGACTCTGTCCCCTTGGGTGTGATAGCCCAGTGATGCTATTTCAGTTACTCTAATTTCAGTGGGTTTTTTTTAAATCTCTGGTTTAATAAGCATAGCCGGTTGGCTTTGTGCCAGGCACTGTTCAGGGCTTTTTGTTTTGTTATTTTGGTAAAATTTACCGTATTAACCACTTTTTAAAAGATTTTATTTATTTACTTTTAGAAAGAGGGGAAAGGAGGGAGAACAAGAGGGAGAGAAACATCGATGTGCAAGAGATAATTGTTTGCCTCTTCACATTGCCCCACCCAGGACCTGGCCCACAACCCAAGCCTATGCCCTGACAGGGAATGGAACTTGCAACCTTTCAATTCGCAGGATGGTGCTCAATCCACTGAGCCACACCAGCCAGGGCCACCCCAATAAATTGAATTAAAAAAAAAAATTAAAGTGAGTGGCTCTGGCTGGTGTGACTCAGTGGGTTGAGCACCCGCTTGTAAACCTAAAGGTCACCGGTTTGATTCTCTGTCGGCATACTCCAGGGTTTCGTGCCAGGTCTCCGGCTGGGGGTGTGTGAGAGGCAACCGATTGGTGTTTCTCTCTCACATGCATATTTCTTTCCTTCTAGTTCTCCTTCCCTTCCCCTCTCTCTAAAAGTAAGTAAATAAAATCGTCAAAAAAAGAAGTTAAGGGGGGGGATATGTGAAAAGACAACACGTAATATGGGAGAAAGAATTTGCAATCCATACTCCTGATAGGAATATTTCACTATGCATCTCTAAAATACAAGGACTTTTTTTGGTAACATAACCTCGATACTATTATTACCCCTAAAGAAATGAGCAGTAATTCCTTAATATTGTCACATATCTAGCTAGTGTTCACATCTCCCTTACTGGTTTAAAATTTTTCGATGATTTGTTTGAATCAGTATCCAAACATGTCCACTGGCTCAAGTGGTTGATGTGTCTCTTCAGTCTTTTAACCTATTGATCCTCCTACTTTGATCTCTCTCTCTCTCTTTGGCCTTTTATTTAAGAAGTGGGTCATTTGAATTGTAGTTTCTCAGTCTGAATTTTGATAATGGCTTCCCTATGGTGTCTTTCTTTTTGCTTTTTTTTTTTAAAAAGGATTTTATTTATTTTTAGAGAGAGGGGAAGGGAGGGAGAAAGACAGTGAAAGAAACATTGCTGTGTGATAGGTACATTGATTGGTTGCCTCTCACACGCTTCCAGCTGGGGACCTTGACCCATAGCCCAGGCATGTGCGCTGACTGGGAATTGAACCAGTGACCTTTCAGTTTGCGAGAGGGTACTCAATTCACTGAGCCATGCCAGCCAGGGCTCTTTTTGCTTTTTAGAAATTTGATATAAAATTCCAGTAACATAAAATTCACCGTTTTAACCATTTAAAAATGTACATTCAGTGGTAGTTAGTATATTCAGAATATTGTGCAATCTTCACTATCTAATCCTGACCCTTTTCATCACTCCAAAAAGAAACCCTAGTACCCATTAAGCAGTAACTCCGATTTCCTTTCCCCTAGTCCTTGGCAACCACTTTCTCTCTATATAGACCTATGGTGTCATTTGACATATCCTTTTGTCACCATCATTTCCTGTAAATTAGTAGATCTAGTGGTTGCTCAGATTAAGGATTGAGCACCTCATAGGTGACGTTGCGCACATATATAGGAGGCAGATGTCAGCATGTTTCTCATTTGTGGTGTTAGCAGCTGCTACAAAGTATCACTTAAATTTATAATCTGCTAGGGGCTACAAAGGGGTGATACTCAAATTCTACCCCCTCTTTATTTCTGAAATACATCAATTAAAAAAATTTTCCCCTCATCTTATATGCTTACCCTGAATTACAGATTGTATAGGTCAGCATAAATGCTTAATTATTTTCTTTGTCCATTTTCAAATTCATAATTTTCAGGATTATGGGTTGGCTTCCAAAGCCTTCAAAGGTAACTATTACTAATTTTCATTTAAAATGTATGGATTTAGCCCCTTTCTTGGGGCCAAGCTTTCAACCACTGTGCCCAATTGGAGTGGAATTGGGTAGGGGCAGTACATCTGGGGCTCACTCTTGCCCAGTGTATCTAGGAGTTTGGTTACACACAGGGTAGGTTGGAGGGTGGAAACATGAGTAAATTCACTGAGGATCATGGGGGCCAGGTTTCTCACTGTCAGAGAAGGAAGTTAGAAACATGTAAAGGGGCTGGAATAATTCTTGATGTTGGATTAGAATAGAGGTATTGGTGTGCATTCATGGTTTTAATGATAGAAAGAGAAGTAAATATGTATGTGTACATACATACATATGAATTACAATGAGAGAACCAAGAATTATTAATACCGTGGTAGCAATGAGCACACCTAGCACTCAGATCTTGGTTTCTAAATATCGTTCATACAAAAAGGAACCAGGACTCCTTGGAGAAATGGTTGATTCTAGAGCTGAGGTAGGAAAATTTTCAAGAAAATTCCACTGTAAAACATCTTGCTAAGCCAGTAAGTACGAAAGTGCTGAAAGTTGAAATTAGAAAAATTATTTAGCAACCATTATATGATAGAAGAGACAGGGATGGGTAATATCCCAGTGCTACTCCCTTCTTTCTGCCTTGATTGAGTGTGTGATGGCTGGAGCTACAGCAACTGTCTTGCTACCAAGAGAAAAAGGCCAAGAGATTTCTCAGTCATTGACCCTACCATCATTTGACCAAACCAGTGCCAGCAGCCATCCTCTTCCAGAATTATTTTCTTCTTCTAAAATTTAAATGTGTATTTTTTATTGATTTTAGAGGGGGAGAGAGAGAGAGATTTGTTCCACTTTGCATTCGGTGGTTGATTCTTGCATGTGCCCTAACCAGGGATTGAACCCACAACCTTGGCATATCAGGAGGATGCTCTAACCAACTGAGCTACCCAGTCAGGGCCTTCCTCCAGAATTCTTGTGAGTAAAAATGAAAAACTCTTGTTGAAGCTAACAGCAAAAATTGGCTCATCAATGGATATTAAATCTGATGTGTAAAGGTTTGTTGAGGAACAAGATATTTAATTGGTTTCAAAGTATTTTCCTGTAAACCAGTTATTAACAAGTACAACAAACTAAGTCATGCTGGAGAAGCCTGGTAGACAATTTTAATCAGGTTAGCATAGTCAGGGATGGGAGAAATCAACATTCGCTGTGCCCTGATACATGTATGCACTGAGAACACCATCACTACTGTTTCCTGTCTCAAATATATAAAGTATGAGGAAATATTAGATAAACACCAGTCCATTACTAGCCTGTAATCTTCCAGAGTATCAAGGTCATGAAAGACAAGGCAAGATTGAGGAACTGTTCTAGACTTAAGGAGACTGAATTAGATATAATGTGGTCCTGGGATGGATTCTGGAGCTTTGAAGGACTTTATTGAAACTGAATAACATTTGTAGATTGCATAGTAATAGTAGACCAATATTGATTTCCTGATTTTTAAGGTTCTACTGAGATTATTTGGAAGAGTGTGCTTATACTTAAGAAAAATACACTGAAGTACTAAGGATTGATGAGATACCATGTGTGTACCTGAAACTCAAAGGTCTGAAATGTTAGCAATTAGGCAAAAGGTTTTCAGGAGCTCTGCATTATTCCTGTAACTTTTATGTAAATTTGACATTATTTTAAGATAAAAAATGAAAAACCCAGTACATAGATTTAAACATTTGATGTGTTTTGATCTGCAATCATTGTCCTTATTGGAGGCCAAGTTGTCCAATTTGTGGCCAGTGGAAGCTTCTTCTGGTTGGCCTCCACTGAAACTACATTAGTAGGTAGTCATTGATTCTTTGATAACTTTTGTGCTTTCTGGTGTGTCATGAGGTATCAGCTTTCTCTTATCTATTGTGGAGAGAGAGAGAGGAAGGGAAAGAGAGAAACATCAACTTCTTTTCCACCACCTATGCATCCGTTGGTTGACTCGTGTGTGCCCTGACTGGGAATGGAACCCACAACCCTGGTGTATTGGGATGATGCTCTAACTGATTGAGCTACTTGACCGGGATCCTTAGTTCTTTGGATTAGAAATGGTGTTTAAGGACCACAAGCTTAAGGAATATTCATTGCAGTGAGATTGGTCTTTTGTTTCTGATCACTTTAATTGACAAAAATAAGAAATGTTTGCCTTTTACAAAAATAAAATACTTCCTGATTCTCCCAATTCAAATTCAAGACTACAGGGGTTTTATTTAACATGATCAATCTTACATATATACCCCCTTCACTCCCTCTGAAAATCCCAGTTCTTGACACCAACACAATTACTCCTTTGCTTTATCTCATACTACACATGCAGCATGCTTAGAACAACAGTTTTAATACCACTTCTACCAATATAGTAGTGGTATGCACAGTCAAATTATTGTATTTTAAAGTCACTTGGAGTTTAACTGTTTTGTCACTAACTGGATACACAAGTTCATTAGTTTTACTTTTGTTTTCAGGGATATCTTTAAATTTTGTTTTATAATTATATAAAGTACTTGCATAGTTGTAAAATTAAATATATAAAAATGCTGTGATTTTATTTTTTCATTAAAAATAATGAAATAAGTTAGTATAACACAACAGAACTTAAGCAGTTCAGCTGATTTATACACGAAATAAAGGAGAGACAGGACAAGAAAGGAGTATTGAGCCTTTTTGCATGTACTTGAACTTTTTGCCTAGGATCCCCCCCTCTTTCCTTCTAGTTAACCTCCACTCACACCTTCCTTGTCATTTTAATTGCTTCTTCACCAAAGACATATTTTAGGATATTCCAAATTATTCCATGATATGCGCTCCCTCACTTGCTACAATTTATTGCCATTGTAATTAATAATAACATAATTGGTTGTTTTAAGCCTGTCTCACTCCCTAGATTGAGGTCCATAAGGGCAGCAATTTCTCTTACTCAACATTGTATCCCCAGAGTCTAGCACAGTGCCCGCTCATAATAGGCTCTCTTATTGATGTTTATATTACATCTAGTGAATGAATCTATTGCATGAATGAATGAATGAATGAATGATGTTGGCTTTCGGCCCTTCTACGGTCTCCTAACCTCTCTAAAGCTTCTATATTCTCTCTGTAAAATGTGACCATACGTTGTCTTCGTCCCTCAGGATTGATGGGAAGCGTAAGGGAGGTGATGAACACTCAAATCACTGCCGGGTGTCAAATTCTATAACGGTTTTATTATTAACAAGCACGGGTCCTCGGCAGGTGGCGCCAATAGTCCCGCTCAGGCCGGGCGCCGGGTTGGGGAGGGGCCAATACTGGGAGCAGGACTGGGGGGGGCGGAGCTAGGGCGCGGCAGGGGCGTAGCTAGAAGCTGCGGCGCTGCGTGGCCTGTGAGGCCCAGAATAACCCTGTCGCCTCCGGCCCCGCCTCCCAGGGCGGGGCGTGCACGGTTATTGGCCAGTATGACAGAGGCTGGTTCACCATTGGGCCGTGGCAATGTCGGGTTAGCGGGCGGTGTCCAGAGGCAGGTGCCAGCCGGAGCTGAGCGAGCGGCGCTGACTGGACCGGCCGGGCCGGGACCCGGGCCGGGGCAAGCGGAGGGTCCTGCGCGGCCTCCCGGCCCGGCCGCGGATCAGGTTGGCGTGGGTGGCTTGCTGGGGTCGGAGGACGTCGGTCCGCGGGTCATCTCCGAGTTCGAGGCCCGAGCCTGGTTCCCTGGCGGGGCGGCCGGGTTCCAACCCTCGGCCTTTGCCTTCCCTGAACGAGGGGATCGCAGTTCCTGGGGCGGCCTCTACAGGGCGGCGGGAGGTGTCCGAGCCTCGGTTTCCCCATCTGTGAAAATGGGTCATCCCAGCGCCAACCTAATGGGGCTGATCCAGGAGGTGGCTGATGAAGAGAGCTTTTGGCACACAGTAGGCGGTTAGTAAGTGGCCAATATCCTTCCTCAACCTCCTCCTCAAAGGGGTTCTGCCTGGAAAACAGTAAGTATAGTGAACCCGGCACCGTATAGCAAGGACTTGCTTAGTAGAATGCCTGTCTGTTAATGAGTGCTCGAAACAGTTTGTATTATTTGTTCATTTAGTCCTGAAGGGCTCATAATAGGTGCAAGTACTAGATATGATCCCTGTTATATAGATGAGGAAATCGAGGCTCAGAGAGATCAAGTTTGTGCTTAGGTCTACAGAGCAAGTAAGAGCAGAGCCGGTATTCGAACCTGACCTCCAATGCAGGGCCAGGGAATTACCTACTGAAGGGCACATAGGAGCCTCTCTCTGGTGAGTGAAGGGGAATGAATGCATTTCACAGGCTCTACATTTATCAAAACAAAACGAAGCAACCCCCTCCCCGCAAAAAAACAGTGAGTATTTATTGAGCAGTTACTGTGTGCCATGCTCTGACTGTGCTTTATCTTATCAAACCCAACAGTTCTGTAAGCTGATGATAATTATAATAAGAGGTAATATTTATTGATTTCTTAATATTTATGTAATTTTGAGCTGGGCATACTTTGACTACCATTTTATAGAAGAGAAAACCAAAGCCAGAGACTGAAGCAGCTGGCTTCAGATCACACTGTGGGGAGTTAGGGTCCTCTGACTTCCTTCAGTTTCCTGCCTTCAATAAAAGGAGACTGGGGCAGTTGTGGAAAGGTTGTGGTGCCATAGCATCACCCAGACAGTCCCAGTCAAGGGCAAGCTTCACTTCATTGGAGAAATTGATTGTGGGGGCTCCTTCTCAGGAAGCCCTTCAGCAGACACAGTCCACCAACTTTACAGAGAAGGATGAGGCCCAGAAAAGCCAAGTGACTTGTCCCAGGACACACAGCATCAGTGACAGAGTCAGGACTTAAAAAAAAACCCACATCACCCTGGCTGGTGTTGCTCAGTGGGTTGGGTATTGTTCCACAAACTGAAAGGTCGCTGGTTCGATTCCTGGTTAGGGCACATGCCTGGGTTACCGGCCAGGTTCCTGGTTGGGGGTGCGCAAGAGGCAACCAATTGATGTTTCTCTCTCATATTGATGTTTGTCTCCCTCTTTTTCTCCCTCCCTTACCCTCTCTCTAAAAATAAATAAATAAAATCTTTAAAAAAAAACCCCAAAACAGTTCTTTTGAGTCCCAGACCCCCTCACTGGGCTAATTTTAAATTTTGGCACTGTCTCTTCTTAGCTGTGTGACCTTGGGGAAGTAACGGCCCCTGTCTGAGCCTTAGTCTCAAGTGGGGGTAATTATTGGACTTACCTCACAGGTTTGTTGTGAAAACTCAGTGAAATCCATCTCCAGGGCACTGGGCCAAGTTTGCCCAGCAGCCCCAGAGATGAGTGCAGACTGTCATTCTAACCTTGTGTCTAGCCTTTTTAAAGATTTTATTATTAGAGGGAGGGGAAGGCAGGGAGAAAGAGAGGGAGAGAAACATTGATTGTTTGCCTCTCACATTCACTCCATCTGCCCTGTCTGGGAACCAGGCTGCAACCCAGGCATGTGCCCTGACTGGGAATCAAACCTACAACTTTTCACTCTGTGGGACGACACCCAGCCAAGACACATGGGTCAGGGTGGGGCCTTGTTCTTAAGAACACAGGTCTGTTCTTATAGAGTAGGGGCTGAGAAATTAATGTAGCCACTCTGTGCCAGACATAGGGCCAGGTGCTGGGGACAATAGGGAACAAGTCCAGCTCTGTCCCTCCTTCACAGAGCTCACTGAAGCATGAAGGACAGACATGGTTATACAAGTAGATGAAAAAATAAGAGCATCTTGGACCAGGGCCCATTCTGTGAAGGCAATAATATGGACAATGAAACTTTAGCTGGGATGGTCAGGGAAGGCCTGTCTGGGGAGGTGACCTTTGAAGGGGACACTTAACCGTTTAGAGTTCAGTGAGCTTAATAAAGTGCCAGTATGCAGTAAGTCCTTAAGAGTAATTACTGTTATTTATTTTTTAAAAGGTTTTATTTATTTATTTATTTATTTATTTATTTATTAGAGGGGGGGGAAGGGAGGAAGAAATAGAGGGAGGGAAACACTGATATGTGAGAGAATTGGTTGCTTATCACACCCCCTCAGCCGGGGATCTGGCCCACAACCGAGGCATGTGCCCTGACCAGGAATCAAACGAGTGACCTTTGGGTTCACAGGCCAGTGCTCAGTCTGCTGAGCCACACCAGCCAGGGCAATTGATGTTATTATTTTGGCCATTTGCAGATCTACCTGTGAGTTTTTCCCTCCCCGATAGTAAAAGAAATGGTAGAGCTAATATACAGGAGCTGTGATGATTCTTATAATGCCCAAATCCTCGCAGGAAGCTTAAAGCTGATCCTTGGAGGGGTAGGAGCATTCCCTTGGGTAGGCCACTGGCTCCTCTGCTGACTTCTGGGCTGGAAATTCTGGTTGCAGGCACATAGAAGGGACAGCAGTGTACACAACATGGCAGGCCGGCCATTGTCCCTCAGTGTTATCTCCATCTGGCACCCTTCCTCCTTGCTTCTCCTTCCTCTGGCTGATACTTGTTTATCTGGCCTTACTGTGGAGGCTCAGAAGGGCATGTTGGGCTACACCACTGCTGGTCGAGCTATTCAGAGGTCACCAATTCTTGTGGTCAATCACTTGTGGTCTCTTGAAGTCAAGGTGGGCTGTACCTGCAGTTCTCAAATTTACTCCTGAGCTCCAGTGCTGAGGCAGCAGCTTGAAAGGCAGACTGTCCTGGTGCAAAATGTTAGTCAATAACTTACTCTGCTGTCCCCCGACTCTGTTTCTTTGGGTCTCAGATTTGAACTGGCAGTAGTTGGTTAAAGCCGACTGTGGGTTACACAGTGAGTATTTCTGAGGTCTTGGCTCAAAGCTCCTGAGATGAAGGGTGAGGTAACTTGGGGACAGGCCCTTAGCCTCAGGGCACCTGCACTGACCTCCATAGGCATCGAGAGGGGCACCTAGTAATTTTATGAAATTCTCAGAGGGAAACATGCACAGTTTCTGTCTGGTTCTGGGAAGGATGAGGAGGTTGACAAGGGTTCCTTCTGGCAGGTCAGACCCCAGAGTGGGGTCCCAAACTCTACTCAAGTCACCCATCCAGAGCTGACTTCAATTGCTGCCTGAGGCTCCAGCTATCTGCCATGGCTTCACCTCCAGGCTTACAGCAGCTGCTGTGGTGGGGACAGGGGCTGCCAAGGTCCTCCCCAGCCTGGGCCACTTCCTTTATGGACTGAAGTGTCAGGGAGTTCACAGCTGTACAAGAGGCCATGAATCAGACTGGTCAAGGTCACTCACCATCCTTGTCTGTGGGGCCAGATTGCTAGGTCTGCTCTGCCTCACACAGAAGCAGGCTAACCTGCACTTAGAAGCAGGCTAACCTGTTCTGAGCTCAGTCCTGGGAATTCAGTCCATGGAGAACAGGTCTCCTCATGGTTGGTGGGCATGGTTCTGGCATTGGAAAGCACCAAGAAGAGGGCCTGCCACACAGCAGGTGCTCAGTAATTGTTAGGTGCTGTTACCATATCTGGAAATGTGAATTTGGGGGTAGCCTGCAAGTTTTGAAGGCTGGACAGGGCTGGCTTTTCTTAGGAGACTTAGAGGTATTATAACAAGTCCCTGTTGTATGCTAGGCCTGGGCTGAGCTGTATGTGTGATCTCTTTGAATCTTCACAGCTCCTACAAAGCCCCATCCTACAGACTGGGCAATTGAGGCTGAGATTGCTGAATTCAAACCCTGCTCTGTGTCTAGCCCAGTAGCCTTGCCCCTCATCTCCCTGTTGGCTTCTCCCCAGGCTCCTGGGACCATGGGTCTAGGGCTCTGAAGTCCCTGTGCTCCCTATGGCCATGACGACGGGTGATTGCTGCCATCTGCCTGGCTCCCTGTGTGACTGCTCCAACAGCCCCTCCTTCTCCAAGGTCGTGGAGGCCACAGGCCTCGGGCCACCCCAATACGTGGCGCAGGTGACTTCAAGGGAAGGCCGGCTCCTTTCAACTGTCATCCGGGCCTTGGACACGCCAAGGTGAGTAGTGACTGAGCAGCTATACTTACCACCACTCATTCTCTGGGCCCAGCGATTTCCTCCCAGTCTGGGGTCAGAAATGTAACCATCTGGATGGGTCAGGGAAATGAGCCCAGGCTAGGCAGGTATGATTCTTCAGGAAAAGCCAAAGCTCCAGGTTGTTATGTACAATCAGAAGATAAAATGTGGTGAACAGCTCATGTTTTGGAGAGCCAGTGTGAGGAAGTGGTTAGAAGTGCAGAGGGTGACTCCCAGCGCCTGGGCTGACATGCTGAGGGCAGCCTTCCCTCCCTGTGTGACCTGGGACAAGTTGCCTCACCCCCATATCTCTAAATTGGAGATACAAAGTGCCCACAAGTGGGTTTGCCACCTTGTTGGCATTCCAGAAATGTGTTTAAACCTCGGCGTTGGCCTTCCAGACCAACCTGTGAGCTAAATCTGCCTGGTTCACCAGTTTGTCATCAGTTCCAAGGACAAGAGTTTTAAAACAAACCCCGCACAAATTTAAATCCATCTGAACTCATTAAAATAGCCACCAATTTTTCAAGTTTAATGTATTGTTTCTTTGCTATGACTTAATTCATAAGTTTTTCTCCTAATTTTTTTGTGTTTAAATACACATAATGTTTACCATCATAACCATTTTAAGTGCACAGTTCAGTGGTACTAAGTACATTCACATTGTTGTGCAGCCATCACTGTCATCTGTCCCTATAATCCTCTTCATCTTGTAAACTGAATCTTTGTCCCTGTTAAACAATAAACCCCCTTCTCCTCCCTAACCCCCCAGCCCCTAGCATCCACATCTACTTTCTTTTTTTTTTCAAGATTTTATTTATTTATTTTTTAAAAAGGGGGAGGGAAAAAGAGGGAGAGAAACATCAATGTGAAATCAGTTGCCTCTCCTACACACCCCAATCGTGCCCTGACCAGGGGCCGAATCTGCAACCCAGCCATGTTCCCTGACTTTGAATAGAATTGGCAACCTTTCACTTTGCAGTACAACACCCAAGCTACTGAGGCACACCAGTCTGGGTCCTCTATGACTTCATATGAGTGGCTTCCCACAGTACTTGTCCTTTTCTGTCTGGCTTATTTCACTGAGCATAATGTCCCTGAGGTTCATTCATATTGTGGCAGGTGTCAGAATTAATTCCTAAGTTTTCATTCAAACATAAAAAAGAAGCAGATGGAAGCGTTGCAGGGCTTTGGAAGCAGCTCACTGCCACTTTGCCTGGTGTCACTTCCTCCAGGAAGTCTTGCTGGAGCCCAAATGAGATTGGGGGTTTTCCTTCCAGACTTCTCCAAGACAGTTTTTTTGTTTGTTTGTTTGTTTCCATGCTTTTATTTATTTATTTTACTTTTTTATGTTACATTTTTTTAATTGTCACCCAAGGATATGTTTATTGATTTTAAAGAGAGAGTGAGGGACTGAGAGAGAGAGAAACATTGATATGAGAGAGAGACATCAATCAGCAGCCTCCTATATGCACTCCTACCAGGGATCAACCTGCACAATGGATTGAGTGCTGGCCTGTGAACCAAAGGGTCACTGGTTGGATTCCCAGTCAGGACACATGCCTGGGTTGCAGGCTGGGTCCCCAGTAGGGGGCGTGCAAGAGGCAACCACACATTGGTGTTTCTCTCCCTTTCTTCCTCCCTTCCCCATTTTCTAAAACTAAATAAATAAAATCTTTAAAAAAAAAGAAGAAGAAAAGAAAAAAAAAAACAAAAACCTGCAACCTGAGTATATGCCCTGACCATGGATCTTACCCATAACCTTTTAGTGTGTGGGACAAGGCTCCGATAAGCTGAGCTACTCAGCCAGGGCTATGTTGTCTTTATTTTAAATTATAGTTGACATACAATATTATATTAGTTTCAGGTGTACAACATCATGATTTTTTTTAACATCGTGATTTAACATTTATATACCGTACACAAAGTGATCAGCACAATAAGTCTAGTAACATGGTCATTACAATATTATTGACTATATTCCCTACGCTATACATTATGTCCCCATGACTTATTTTATAACTGGAAGTTTGTATGTCTTTTTCTTTTTTTTTAAGTTTTTATTTATTTATTTTTAGAGGGAAAGGGAGGGAGAAAGAGAGGGAGAGAAATATCAATCTGTGGTTGCCTCTTGTGTACCCCCTACTGGGGACCTGACCTGCAACCCAGGCGTGTGCCCTGACTGGGAATCAATTGGCTACCCTTTGGTTCACAGGTGGGCCTCAGGCTACTGAGCCGCACCAGCCAGGGTGGAAATTGGTACTTCTTAATTCCCTTATCCTTTTTCACCCATCACTTCACCCTAGTCCCCTCTGGCAACCATCAGTTTGTTCTCTATATTTATGAGTTTGTTTCTGTTTTGTTTTGTTTGTTCATTTATTTTGTTCTTTCAATTCCACATATAAGTGAAATCATATGGTATTTGTCTTTCTCTGACTTCATTTAGCATACCCTCTAGGTCTATTCATGTTGTCACAAATGGTAAGATTTCATTTTTTTAATGGCTGAGTAATATTCTATTATGTATATTTACTCTATCTTCTTTATCCATTTGTCTATTTTTGGATATCTAGATTGTTTCCATGTCTTGTCTACTGTAAGTAATGCTGCAATGAACATAGGGGTGCATGTGTCTTTTTTTTAAATTTTTAAAATATATTTATTGATTATGCTATTACAATTGTCCCATTTTCCCCCCTTCACTCCACTCCATCCTGCACACCCCCTCCCTCCCACATTCCCCCGCTATAGTTCATGTCCATGGGTCATACTTATAAGCTCTTTGGCTTCTACATTTCCTATACTATTCTTACCCTCCCCCTGTCTGTTTTCTACCTACCATTTATGCTACTTACTCTCTGTACCTTTCCCCCCTCTCTCCCCCTCCCCCTCCCACTCCCCTGTTGATAACCCTCCATGTGATCTCCATTTCTGTGGTTCTGTTCCTGTTCTAGTTGTTTGCCTAGTTTGCTTTTGTTTTTGTTTTAGGTGTGGTTGTTAATAACTGTGAGTTTGCTGTCATTTTTACCGTTTATATCTTTTTCTTAGATAAATCCCTTTAACATTTCATATAATAAGGGCTTGGTGATGATGAACTCCTTTAACTTGACCTTATCTGAGAAGCACTTTATCTGCCTTTCCATTCTAAATGATAGCTTTGCTGGATAGAGCAATCTTGGATGTAGGTCCTTGCCTTTCATGACTTGGAATACTTCTTGCCAATCAGCTGACAGTCTTATGGGAACTCCTTTGTAGGTAACTGTGTCCTTTTCTCTTGCTGCTTCTAAGATTCTCTCCTTCTGTTTCATCTTGGGTAATGTAATTACGATGTGCCTTGGCGTATTCCTCCTCGGGTCCAGCTTCTTTGGGACTCTCTGAGCTTCCTGGACTTCCTGGAAGTCTATTTCCTTGGCCAGATTAGGGAAGTTCTCCTTCATTATTTGTTCAAATAAGTTTTCCATTTTTTGTCTTCCTCTTCTCCTTCTGGCACCCCTATAATTCCGATGTTGGAACGTTTCAAGATGTCCTGGAGGTTCCTAAGCCTCTCCTCATTTTTTTGAATTCTTGTGTCTTCATTCTTTTCTGGTTGGATGTTTCTTCCTTCTGGTCCACACCATTGATTTGAGTCCCAGTTTCCTTCCCATCACTATTGGTTCCCTGTACATTTTCCTTTGTCTTTCTTACCATAGCCTTCATTTTTTCATCTAATTTGTTACCAAATTCAACCAATTCTGTGAGCTTCCTGATTACCAGTGTTTTGAACTGTGCATCTGATAGGTTGGCTATCTCTTCGTTGCTTAGTTGTATTTTTTCTGGAGCTTTGATCTGTTCTTTCATTTGGGCCACTTTTTTTGTCTTGGCGCGTCTGTTACTTAAAGGGGTGGAGCCTTAAGTGTTCACTGGGGCGAGGTAATGTTTGTAGCTGCACTGTGATGCTGTATGTGAGGGAGGGGTCCGATAGGGAGCAATGGCGCTTGCTCCACTCTCTGGCAGATTTCAGTCACTCCCTCCACTACCCACAATCAAACTGGGCCCCTCTGGTGCTGATTCCCGAGTGGGTGGGCTTGTGCACGCTCTAGGCCCCTGTGGGTCTCTCCAACAAACTCTCCTGTGGGGCTGGGAGTTTCTCCTGCTGATGCCTCAACCCCCACGGGTGTTTTCAGTCAGAGGTTTGAGGCTTTATTTCCCCCGTGCTGGAGCCCTGCGTTGCGTGGTCTGTTTCGCTCTCCAGTTTAGCTACGTGTGAATGTGGGGCCACGGGGTCTGCTAGCTGCCGCACTGCCTGCCCCGTTCCACAATCCGCCACCTCACTGGGTCCACTGCAAGTCCTCTCTGCCCCAGCAGCCCGTCTCCGCCCTTCCTACCGGTCTGGGAGAATGTTTCTTCTTTATCTCCTTGGTTGTCGGACTTCCATACAGTTCGATTTTCTGTCAGTTCTGGTTGTTTTTTGTTTTTAAAATGTTGTCCTTCTTTTGGTTGTGCGAGGAGGCACAGTGTGTCTACCTACGCCTCCATCTTGGTCGGAAGCTCCTTCTGCATGTCTTTTTGAGTTGGTGTTTTTGATTTTATTAGATAAATGCTCAGAAGTAGAATTGCTGCGTCATATGACAACTTGATTTTTAATTTTTTGAGGAATTTCCATATCGTTTTCTTTAGTGGCTACACAAGTTTACAGGGTGTTGGGTTTCAAGTCTGTATTTCAATCAGATCCCTCGAAGGCAAGACTGTGTTCTGGTTGGGAGTAGGGGACACTTGGCAAGCCCAGGGGCCTCCTAGCCAGAGCTGCCTGGGCAGAGGGGTGGGGAGAAAGCTTACTAAAGCTGGGTTTTCCCAACAAGGGGCCTGTGAGGGACACTGAGTGAGTTGAGCCCACCTTGCCCCACCCTTCCTTTTGATACATGGGGAAACTAAGGCCCAGAGGGAGGCAGACCCCTACCTGCCTGTGTCGCTGAGTAGAACTGAGGTTTGAACCCAGGGCTCCTGTGAGAGTGAGGGAGAAGCAGGGAAGAAGCTCATGGGTCCCACCAGCCTCTCCTGAAGCCCTCAGAGACCCAGGCAAGCAATAGGGGGGCAGAGCATCCCCTCTGCTCGCAAGCTGGTGGCCAGGACCGCCATGCCCTTTGAGACCACCAGGCCCTCCTGATTGGCCCTTGAGCCACTCTGACACAGCTTCTCCTCCCCTCTGCCTCTGATGCAACTCAACCCCAACCTGTCCAGGATGAAGGCCAGGGGAGATTGGCTCTTCCTAGAGAGAAAGCTGCTGTTTTTCCAAAGAGCAGTTATCACATAAAAATATGGCCCTCCAGCCTCCTGGCCAGTCTCCCCAGGAGTAAATGAGGGTCCTCCTGCTGCTGCCAGCAGCTAGTGCAGACTGGTAGAGGCTGTGCAAGCAGGTTATCATTTGCCTGCCCACCCCTTCCCTCTGGAACTCCTCCTAGCCAGCCTCTGCCCTCTGAGAACAGCAGGGTGGGCTCAAAGATGTAATACTCAGTGCCTTCATGATAATCAAGCCTTCCATTTTGCTTCAAAGGAGACCCTGATTCCTGAGGGCTCACGGCAAAGTCTAGGTTGGGTAGAAAGTTTTGGACCCTTAAACCTGCAGAGGCCAAAGAGGAAGGCCCAGGTGGTGTCTCCAGGACCCAGGATAATCCACCAAGGCTCAGGCTTGGAGCAAGCATCTGGGGCCCCTCTGGCCCCTGCACCTTTGGCGTTCCTGACCACTAGTCCGTGAGTGGGCCTAGGCCCTTCTGGAAACTTCCCAGAGCATTTCTGTATCCCCAGCCCTTCCACCTGGTCTTCCCCTACTGCCCCACCCCTACCCCCAGTTTTTATCTCCTGTGATGTGACAACATTCTCCCTTCTCCTCTTGTGCTTGGAGCATTCTCAGGACAGTGCACTGGGGTCTGTGCATGTCACACCCACTCCTTACACCATTTCCTTCCCATCTGTATCATGGGCATTATTTTCCTGCCAGAATTTCCTGAGTGAAGCCCACTTCTCTTTCCCCACCATCTGTGGCAGGCAGCATACGTGTTAGTAGCATAGCGGCCAAGGGTACACAGGTCCTGGAGCAAGATTTCCCAGCTTTGCAGATGACTACCTGTGAGAAATTGCATAATTGAGTTTACCCATTGAAGCCCCCGTTTCCCCATCTCTGAAATGGGGCACCTTCCTCCTAGGCTCCCTGTGAGAATGAGACAAATGAATCCAAGATGTTGAATTTCAAATAGCACTCAGTGCATAAGTACTCAATCACAAATCTGTTTTGTTTTGTTTTTCTCTCTGAACTTGCTCCTCCAAAATAGAATTTTCCAGGACAGACCCCAAACTGACATGGCTCTTCCTCAAGGTTCTTGTCACTTCCACTTCCCAAGACTGGGCTCTGGAGCTGGGTTTTTTTTCCCTGTGAACTTGTTGGGGGAGTGGCTAGTATCAGGGTTCAGGTGAGAATGTAGCCAGGAGTGTGAGAAAGCCACACCCTATGCAGGACTGTAGATAGAAGGCAGATATGAGGGGTCAGCTCAGATCTTTGGTTTCTAAGCAGCCTGGGTCTACCCCTCCAGCAGAACTGCTGAGAAAAGAATGGAAAACAGTTTCCAAGGGGAAACCGGTGTTTTCTGGAAAACTGCTCTCTTGCTCCTCCTCCTTCATATGTTCCACAGTCCTCTCTGGGCAGAAATGTCTGGAAAACAATGACTCATGTGCTAGACAGCCTCTGGGCCCACGAAGGCCACACCCCCAGCCTCCCAAGCTACCCCAGGAAGGACCAGAATCCCCAGGGACTGGCTAGGATTGAGACTTCCCTGAAGGGACTCTGTGATGCTTGATATGTCTATTTTTTGAGCCCCACCGGAGGAGCAGGGGAGCTCTTCTCCCTGGGCATATAGGTTTTTCAGGTAGCATGGTCTTTAGGTATGGCTAGGTCCAGCTCCTCTGATCGATCTCCTAAGGAATCTGTCCTTCCCTGTTTCTTCCTTGGCTCTACTTTCCTCTGTTTTTCTGTTTGGCATCCTTCACAGACTCCACATGGAAACCAGGCTGCCACCACCAGAAGCTTCAGATTTACATCAGTCATGCTGCCTGTAGTTTATGGTGGGGCGGGGGGCAGGGAACAAAGAATTTCAGCAATTAATTCCCTATGGCTCTGATTGCATCACACATGACCTGAGTTGGTCCTGTGGCCAACTGTGTGCAGTGTTTTGATTGGTCAGGCCTGAAGTCATCAGGGGTGTCATCAGTTCTGCCCTAGTCCTTGAAGACCAAGAGTTAAGAGCAGGGCCATTGCCCAGGACAACCAGTGTGGTATTGCAGGAAAAGGAGTGGATGTTGGGCAGACAGGTATAAAAGGGTGCTGCAAGAACCCTGGGGAGAGAGTATATCACTCCATCTGTGGGAGTCTGGAAAGGCTTCTCAAAGGAAAGGACATTTGGAGCTGGGTATTGAAGGACAAATAGGAGTTTGCTAAGTGGCTTGTAATCCAGTGAGTAGTGAAGAAGGCATAGGCAGGAAGCCTGATTGCTCATGTGTCTCATCTTTTTGTCCAGCGATGGTCCCTTCTGCCGGATCTGTCATGAGGGAGCAAATGGGGAGAGCTTGCTGTCTCCGTGTGGCTGCACTGGCACACTGGGCACCGTGCACAAGAGCTGTCTGGAGAGATGGCTTTCCTCATCCAACACCAGCTACTGTGAGCTGTGCCACACAGAGTTTGCAGTGGAGAAGCGGCCCCGGCCCCTCACAGAGGTATGCTTAGCAGCCTTGGTTGGAATGGGCAAAGGGGAGGAAGGCAAGCATGGGTCCAGATGAGAAAACTGCCCTGGAGGATCCTGGTGGGCTACAGAAGCAGCTTCTCTATAACGGTGGGCCTTTTTTCTCTTCCCATCCCCTGGCAGAGTCCACTGATGCGGGTGGCGAACTCAGCCTGAAGTTCTAGGCCCGACAAACAGTGTGCCCCTTCCCCGATTTGGTCACTTCAGGTGACCTCTGAGACCTGAGGAACCCAGGAAGGGCAGCCCTGGCAGAGGGCACGGCAAGTGCAAAGGCCCTGAAACCAGAAAGAGCTTAGTGTTTAGAAAGAGCTTAGACAAAGCCCAATGGCTAGCGTGGACTGAATTAAAGGGTGGGGGTGGTAGCCTGGAAGGAGGCGGCTTTGTGGCCCGTGCCTGGGAAGTCAGACTTCAGCCTGAGTGGGATGTGTCAGGACTGAGACAGGGCATTCCCAGGTGTGGCTGGTATCTTCCTGCTCCCTAGGGCCCTGCTGCCTACCTGGATGCCCTTCAGGCTCCTCCCTGCCCAGCTTGGCAGGGGGTGGCTGAAAGCAGCAGGGTGAGACACTGGGCTGCGACGTGGGCTCCTGGGAAGGGCCCTGGCATACCTGGGAGCTGGGCTCTTAGGAGAACAGTGGGAGGGAGAGCTTGCCCTTTCTGGAGCCCCTTCTCCCTCATGCTCCAGCCACATGGGCCTCTTCCCTGCTGTACTTTGTCCAGGTCACACACTCCCAAGTCAGGGCCTTTGCATCTGCTGTTCTTGCCACCTAGAGTGCTGTCTCCCCCATTCTTCACATGGCTCCTTCCACTCACCTGGTCCTCACTGTTACCTCCTCGGCAAGGCCTTCCCCTCCTTGAACACCCACTCCATTTCGTACCTCACCCCACTAGCATTGGTGCTCCAGGAGGGCAGGGACCCTTTCTGTCCTGCTTACCAGAACTTCGTGAGTGAAGCGCCTTTCTTTTGGCCAGTCATCTGTGGCAGGTGGTGTAGCACAGTGGTCAAGGGCACACAGGCCGTGGGGCGAGACTTCCTGGCTTCCGATCCAGCTTTGTGGGAGATTAGCTGGGCGAGTTGGCACAGATGAGTCAGCCCCTCTGTGCCTCTCAGTTCCCCCTTCTGTAAAGTGGGGCACAGATGCCCAGCAAGGCCTGGCTCAGCATAGGCTTAGTAAGTACTTGTAAGAAGGAAGGAGGGGGTGTGGTGCCAGGCAGGAGGCTGGGCCTACAGGGCCCAGTAGTCATGAGGCGCAGGGTCTGGAGGTCTCGCACCCCATCCCTAGGTTGGGGCTAGCAGGAGGGTGGTATGTAGGCCCTCTCAGCAGCTCCCCCCTTTCCTTACCCCCCACAGTGGCTGAAGGACCCGGGGCCTCGGACAGAGAAGCGGACACTGTGCTGTGACATGGTGTGTTTCCTGTTCATCACGCCTCTGGCCACCATCTCGGGCTGGCTGTGCCTGCGCGGGGCCCAGGACCACCTCCGGCTCCACAGCCGGCTTGAGGCCGTGGGGCTCATTGCCCTCACCATCGCCCTCTTCACCATCTATGTCCTCTGGACGCTGGTGAGTGGCTGTCAGCCGGAGGGCAGGTGTCTAGGAGTCTCCAGCTTGGGGCAGCCAGGCCAGGAGTTTGGTCAGTGGCTTGGGGGGGAATCCTTCTCTGTCTCTCCATGTGGCCCTGGGTGAAACTCTAGATTCCGAGCCTAACCATGGTTTAGGGAAGCCTGAGCTGGGGGTGAGCCTTCTGCTCCAAGGAGACCAGGGTACCAGATCATCAGTGCTGAATGTAGGCCCTGTCATCCACGAGACCACCCAGACTGGGCTGGGCTGGGGGGAAAGGGGAACAGGGAGGGAAGGAGGGAGGCAGGGGGGAGGACAGGATGGAGGCACAGAGAGACTAAGACCAAAAGGCAGAGAGAAAGAGCAGGAGAATGAGAGAGACCAAGAGAGGGGAAGATCAAGAGATGAGAGAAAAAGCAGCTGAAAGAGAGAGGGGGAGACTGAGGCGGAGGAGTTGTTACAGGCCTCTGGCAGGCCTTAGAACCCTTGCTTGGAGAGAAAAGGGCCCGCCAATGTCTCACCCCACTGATATAACCACTGTCGTCTACCAGCTGGGGCATTGTCTCCTCAAAAAATATTTTTCATTGCATCTACCAGCATGTGTGCGTGTATGTGTGTGTATTTTTTAAAATGCAAATAGGATGACATAGGTACTGCTTTGCAGTCTGCTTATTTCCTCTTTGCTAGTGTTCTTTAAAAAGAAGAAGGCAGCCAGCCAGCTGTCATTCATTCTATGGCTGTATAATATTGATTTAACTAATCCCTCATGATAGGATCTGAGGTGCTTTCCAATGTTTGTTTTTCTTCCATTTTTTTCGTACTGTTATGAATAGTGCTTTGGGCACCACCCGTGCAAATGTTTTTTGGAATTTTCTTGGTCAAAGAGTATGAACTATTGACATTTACTTAAAAATAATTTCTATAGACTTTATTTATTAGAGTTCTAATATGTTCTTACACACACATAGTCCCCACCCTGACACCCCACTATCAACATGGCACCAGAGGGTACATTTCTTAGAATTAATGAATCTCCATTGATATATCGTTATCACTCAAAATCCATAGATAACATTGGGGTTCATCCTAATGTGTTGTTCATTCTATGGGTTTGGACAAATGTATCATGACATGTATCTATCATTACAGTATCATATTGAGTAGTTTTACTGCCCTAAAAATCCTCCGTGTCCCACCCAGTCATTCCTCTTTCCCCACCCTCAACTGCTGACAACCACTGATTTTTTTTTACTCTCTCCATACTTTTACCTTTTCCAGAATGTCAGAGTTAGAATTACGCAGTTTGTAGCCTTTTCAGATTGGCTTCTTTCACTTAGTAACATGCATTTAAGATTCCTCCATGTCTTTTCACAGCTGGATAGCTCATTTCTTTTTAGTGCTGAATAATATTTCATTATCTGATGTCCCAAAGTTTATCTATTTACCTACACTTTGGTGGCTTCCAAGTTTTGGTAGTTCCATGATCCATTGACATTTAATCCCTTCCAAGAGGCTGTACCACTTCACTCTCACCCTCTGAGAGACTGTCCCCCTTTGCAGGGCCCTGAATGCTGGTGGGGACTTTCCCCAGGAGAGTGAATGGGGTTGTGTGCACAGTCTGTATGAAAAAGACCTGGTGGCTGTCTCTGCTTCTGGAAGCCTGCGCCCGGCCTTGGGCCAGTGCTTCAGGGGCCCAGTTTTTTTCCCTTGGGGTGGCGGTCTGCTGGCTGGCCTTCCCACCCATCCCTGCCCTGCCCACAGGTCTCCTTCCGCTATCATTGCCAGCTGTACTCTGAGTGGAGAAGGACCAACCAGAAAGTTCACCTGAAGATCCGGGACACAGATGGCTCTGAGGCTACCCAGCACTCCCTGCTGGCTGCTGGATTCCTGAAGAAGGTGGCAGAGGAGACACCTGTGTGAAGGCTGGGCTGGCAGGGCTAGAGGCAGCTGATGATGCCTTGGCATTTGGTAGGATGGAAACTGCCTGACCCTTCCTGCATGGCCAGAACGCTTCTTAGACCAGGAGATGCCAAGTGGAGCTGGTTCTGTGATCCCGTGTGAAGATATTTTCAGATTGTCTTGCACACTGTTGTATATGAGGAGGACAGGTGGAAGTGGTCCTGGCTTCACACGGAACAGGCACCCTGATCTTGTTCGGAGTTCCACTTGGCCCCTTGAGGGCCAACAGCCGTGATCATAGGCTAGTTGAGGGCACCCGTGGACGGGAGATTCCGCAAGCTTCTTGCACTTCTCTGCACCTGGCAGGCTCACTTTCCTGGCACCCTTGACTTTATAAAATTGCACCAAGTTTCAAAACCCCAACCCAAATGAATAAAAGGAGCCCTTACTGGATAAAATAGATTTGTCAATTATATTTCAGAACTGGAGACTCAAAGTGAGGGATATGGGACCAAGGGGAGTCAGGGACTACACAGAGGTTAAAACATGCACTGGGCTGGTTTGAGGGATCTATTGCAAAACACAGCAGAGGAAGCCATGTCTGAGTTTTCAAGTGAGGAGCAGGTAGCAGAGTTAAATAATAATGATTTAAAATAAATACACGTAAGAACAGTTTCTACTTTTCATCATCTGTGGGCCAGATGCCATGCTGAGCCCTTTGCACTCATTAATAACTAATGTTCACACTTACCGAGGGTCACCCTGGAGGAGACTCCATTCAGAACCTTCACAGGCTTCTTCCAACTCTCACTAGCATCCCTGCCAGGAGAAATGGATGTTACCTCCCCTTTATAGATGCAAAGACTGAGGCCCAGAGCAGGGAAGCCTCTGTCTAAGGTCTCACAGTTCTAAGAAGCAGAGTTGGGATTGATCATGGGTCTTCATGGCCCCAGGACTGAGCTTCTTGCTTCCCCTTCCAGGAAGACTCAGGAAAGAGGAGAGGGTCATGCTAATAAGAGCAGCCATTTCCTGACCCTTTCTGAGCCCTTTACATTTGAGGGCTCTCTGTATTAGGCCACATTTAATACTCAGAGCAGCCCTGAAGGGTAGGTGCTGGGGTTGTCTGATTAATTCCACTGGCAGGTGAGCAAAATGGGCTCAGAGCAGTGGGTCACTCACCCAAAGTCATTCATTCCTGATGGGCACAGTTCTGTTGTTTTTCCCATGAATCCCTGTCTGGTTCTGTGCCTTACTCATAGAGGAAGAAAAACCCTTTCTGCCCAGACTAGAAGGGCAAGGGGAGACTAGCCTGGCCATAGAGTGGAGGGAACAGCAAAGAGCAAAGGTCTGGAAACTGGAACCTGCATGGCCTGTAGGAGGAGCAGCACAGCAGACCATGTTGCTAGGGCAATGTGACTGAGGGGCAGAGGGGTAGGAGAGGCAGAAAGACAAGCAAGGCTTTGAATGCCTCTGGTGGTCTGCAGAAGCACAAGGTTAGACTCTTCTCACCTCTGCAGCTGCTCATTCTCAGCCTAGGCCTAACACCCACGTCTCCAGGCCATTTTTGGAGTGTGGTGCCCCTGAGGATGATGCAAAGAGGCCCCAGGATATGCCATCATGAAGAGAGAAAGTTGTTTCCTTTGCAGACCTCTTCTAATGCTTTCAATTGCATCCAGGAGAAAGTTGTAGGTTGGTGCTAGGCTGTCTTTAATGACCCTTAACCCTAGCAAAGAGAGAGCAAGCCTTAGGCTCAGAGACTGGCAGAATGCGTGACTAAATTTATACTTTAATAGCATCATCCTCTTATTTATTTTTACAATAAGCTCTTTATAGCAAATTTACAGCATAGGCTGTGATGTAAAGCACAGCTTTTTAATTGAATTTATTGGGGTGACATAATATAGGTTTCAGGTGTACAATTCCACAATACGTAATCTGTATATTGTATGTTCACCCAAAGTCAATTCTCCTTCTATCACCATTTATCTCCCCTTATACCCTCTTCCACCTCACCCCAACACCTGTCTCCCTCTGGTAATCACTATACTGTTCTCTGGGCTTTTTTTTTTTTCTTCTTTCTTAAATCCCTTCACCTTTTTCACCCAATATCCCAAACCCCATAAAGCACAATTTTAAAACATATGCTTTGGAAAAGAAAGTGTGTCAATGAAAGGAAAGTGTGAGAGAAGATGGCAAAACCCAGGAATCTAGGCAGTGTTAGGTCAAGTCACCAGCCTATAGGAGACCCCAGCCTGGAAGAGAGTGTCTCCTTAGCCAGTGCCTGGTTTATTGCTAATCTCCAGTCACACCCACTCAAGGAGAAAGGATTAAAGAGGTTAGAGGTAGCTTTTGTTGTCTTTGATGCTTTGCGCTTGGAATCTTCTTCCTGATTCTCCTCAAAGATTGCTTCGGTCTTTTCCACCATCTTTGAGCACTGCCGGGCAAGGAAATTCAGAGGTTTGTAAGGCCGCTTCTGCTCCAGAGCCTCCTCCAGTGTAGGAGAAATCTAAGGGGGAGGAAGGTAAACTGAGATAGATTCCAGCAGAGCCATGGGAGGGAGAAGGGTTGGTGTGCACAGTGGTTTTTAGTAGAGATTTCAGGAGGGGATAATGGGAGGAGGGACTTGAAAATGGGTGGAAGAAGGGAATCCTGTGAGACAGGTGAGTTTAGGAAGTATGTAGGAATGGAACTGGAAAGGAAGGGGCATAGCCTCCTTGTTAGGCTGGGCTACCAGATGAATTCATTCTCTGTGACTGGAGTTCTTAACCTGGGTCAGAATCACCAGGCTTAACTATGCAACTGAAAGGATGTGGTAGGCGATATATTCTCCCACAGCCTAATGGAACACAATCATTCTTTGAGAGCGATGGGAAAAAAAAGAAAAACCCTAAAACCTCTTGACTTTTGTGAGCCTAGAGTTTGGTGGTTAGATGGGAACTTCTGCAAGATTCAGTGAAGCATTCAAAGTTCCAAAGAAACCAGAGAGATGGGGAGCTGCTGGGGAAGGAGGCCTGAACCTCTGAACGCTACCATAGGCTCTGTTTTTTTCCCTGGGCTCTGCCCCAAGACAGCCTGTAACAGCCCTGAAAACCTGTTTGGAGTCAGGGACAAGCCCTCAGGGCAGAGGGACCTAGGGTTCAGCAGGAAGAAGCCCCAGTTAAAGTTAATGGGATCTCTTGGCCTGCAGCGCATTTTTCCCATCATAAGTGGCTTCTTATTTATTCATTCAAGGAACATCCATGAACACATACTGAGTCCCCAGCTATGCGTTTTGGCTGTGGGTTCAGTGAAAAAGACTTAGGCTACGAACTCTGCACCCAGGAGCTCCCAGCGTGGTGGGCAGACAACGGACAGAGCCTGATTATTATTGGTGCAGGATGATACTTGGAGACAGCGTTTTGCACACCAGTCCTACAGCCTAGCCCTAGATAACGCCTTTTTATTTTGGTAAACACAACTTTCTCTGCCCCTCTGCTCCAGCTGATTAGAGAAAGCTGGAAGTGACTAGGTCTGGGTGGGGCGTGGGGTGATGCCTCCCCTTATTAGACCTCAAGTGCAGGTGGATGATCCAGTTGGTGTCTGTAAATCGAATTTATTGCAGGAATGAATAACAGCTGTCGGTCCGCGCCTGCGCGGGGAGGGCGTGGCCTGGAGCAGGGGCGTGGCGCAGTACGGGAGGGGACCAGGCCGGAGACGGCCGCAGTATGCGAAGGCGTTACTGGTCGCGCCGGGTCACGTGATCGCGCAGGCGCAGCGTCGTGCAGTCCGCTCCCTCACACAAAGCCCAGACGCGAAGAAAATGGCGGCAGGGGTTGAAGCAGCGGCCGAGGTGGCGGCGACAGAGCCCAAAATGGAGGGGGAAAGCGGTGCGCCAGGCGCGCCGAGCGGCAACGGGGCTCCGGGGCCTAAAGGGTGAGTATCTCGCGTCTCCTTGTTCCGGACTGGCATTTTGCTGCGCCAGCGGCGGCTCCGTTAGGTCTGTTGGGTGCTTGTCCCTGGTGCGGCCTCCGTCTAGGACTTCCCCGAGGGAACTGCGGTGGGTGGGGGCAGCCAAGGCCGTGAGGAGTGCAGTTGGGCGGCCCTGGGAGCGCCTCAAAGACTGCTCTTTTGTCCTCGGGCCTCCATTCTCCCGATTCCTCCAAGCCAGGTCCGACC